>NW_021620848.1:915806-935153 GCF_004785775.1 Grammomys surdaster | reverse complement strand
ACAAAGAAAGAGAACTTCAGACCAATCTCCCTTATGAACATCGATGCAAAAATACTCAATAAAATTCTAGCAAACCGAATCCAAGAACACATCAAAACAATCATCCATCATGATCAAGTAGGTTTTATCCCAGGAATGCAGGGATGGTTCAATATTCGGAAATCCATCAATGTAATCCACTATATAAACAAACTTAAAGAAAAAAACCACATGATCATCTCACTAGATGCTGAGAAAGCATTTGACAAAATTCAACATCCCTTCATGATAAAAGTCTTGGAAAGATCAGGAATTCAAGGCCCCTACCTAAACATAGTAAAAGAAATTTACAGCAAACCAGTAGCCAACATCAAGCTAAATGGAGAGAAACTTGAAGCAATCCCACTAAGATCAGGGACTAGACAAGGCTGCCCACTCTCCCCTACCTATTCAATATAGTACTGGAAGTCTTAGCCAGAGCAATTAGACAGCAAAAAGAAGTCAAAGGGATACAAATAGGAAAGGAAGAAGTCAAAATATCGCTATTTGCAGATGATATGATAGTATACTTAAGTGACCACACAATTTACACCAGAGAACTCCTAAGCCTGATAAACAACTTCAGCAAAGTGGCTGGCTATAAAATCAACTCAAACAAATCAGTAGCCTTCCTCTACATGAAAGATAAACAGACTGAAAAAGAAATTAGCGAAATGACACCCTTCAGAATAGTTGCAAATAATATAAAATACCTTTGTGTGAATCTAACCAAGCAAGTGAAAGACCTGTATGACAAGAACTTCAAGTCCCTGAAGAAAGAAATCGAAGAAGATCTCAGAAGATGGAAAGATCTCCCATGCTCATGGATTGACAGGATTAATATAATAAAAATAGCCATCTTACCAAAAGCAATCTACAGATTCAATGCAATTCCCATTAAAATCCCAACTCAATTCTTCACAGAGTTAGAAAAGGAAATTCTCAAATTCATATGGAATAACGAAAAACCCAGGACAGCGAAAACTATTCTCAACAATAAAAGAACTTCTGGAGGAATCACCATCCCTGACCTCAAGCTGTTCTACAGAGCAATAGTGATAAAAAAACTACCTGGTATTGGTACAGAGACAGGCAGGAAGATCAATGGAATAGAATTGAAGACCCAGAAATGAACCCACACATCTATGGTCACTTGATCTTTGGCAAAGGAGCTAAAACTGTACAGTGGAAAAAGGACATCATTTTCAACAAATGGTGCTGGTTCAACTGGAGGACAACAAGTAGAAGAATGAAAATTGATCCATTCTTATCTCCTTGTACAATGCTCAAGTCTAAGTGGATAAAGGAACTCCACATAAAACCAGATACACTGAAACTAATAGAAGAGAAGGTGGGGAAGAGCCTCAAATACTTGGGCACAGGGGAAAAGTTCCTTAACAGAACACCAGTGGCATATGCTCTAAGATCAAGAATTGACAAATGAGACTTCATAAAATTGCAAAGTTTCTGTAAGGCAAAGGACACTGTCAATAGGACAAAATGACAACCAACAAATTGGGAAAAGATCTTTACCAATCCTTCATCTGATAGAGGGCTAATATCCAATATATACAAAGAACTCAAGAAATTAGACTCCAGACAACCAAATAACCCTATTTAAAAAATAGGGTATAGAGCTTAACAAAGAATTTTCAATGGAGGAAACTAGAATGGTTGAGAAGCACCTAAAGAAATGTTCAGTATCCTTAGTCGTCAGCGAAATGCAAATCAAAACAACACTGAGATTCCATCTCACAGCAGACAGAATGGCAAAGATTAAAAACTCAGGTGATAGTAGATGGTGGCGAGGGTGTGGAGAAAGAGGAACACTCCTCCATTGTTGGTGGAACTGCAAGATGGTGCAGCCAGCTTGGAAATCAGTGTGGCGGTTCCTCAGAAAATTGGACATAACATTACCTGAGGATTTAGCTATACCACTCCTAGGCATATACCCAGAAGATGCTCGAACATATAACAAGGACATATGCTCAACTATGTTCATAGCAGCCTTATTTATAATAGCCAGAAGTTGGAAAGAACCCAGATGTCCTTCAACTGATGAATGGATTCAAAAAATGTGGTATATTTACACAGTGGAGTATTACTCAGCTATTAAAAACAATGAATTTGAGAGTTTCCTAGGTAAATGGATGGAACTAGAAATTATCATCCTGAGTGAAGTAAGCCAATCACAAAAGAACACACATGGTATTCACTCGCTGATTATTGGATATTAGCCCAGAACCTTGAAATACACAAGATGCAAGTCACAGGTCACATGAAGCTCATGAAGAAGGAAGACCAAGTGGGGGTGATTCGGTCCTTCTTAGAAGGAGCAACAAGATACTCAATGGCGTAAATATGGAGACAAAGTGAGGGACAGAAACTGAAGGAGGGGCTGTCTGAAGACCATTCCACCTGAGTATCCATCCCATGTGCAGTCAACAAAGGTAGATGCTGATGTGGAAGTCAGGAAGGGCATGCTGATAAGAGCCTGATATGGATATCTCCTCAGAGGTCTTCAAGAGTCTGACATATTCAGAGGCAGATGCTCACAACTAGCCATTGAACTGATAATGAGGTTCCCAATGGAGGAGTTAGAGTGAAGGCCATTGGAGCTAAAAGGGTTTGTGGCCCCATGGGGAGAGCAACAATACCAACCAACCACAGCTCCCAGGGTCTAAACCACCAGCCTGGGAGCACTTAGGGAAGGATCCAGGGCTTCAGCTGAATATGTAAGAGTGGAGGGCCCTGCTGGTCAGAGGTGGAAGAAGAGATCCTTGGCCTCATGAAGTCTGGTTGCCCCAGGGGGTGGGAATTTTGAGGGTGGGGAGGTGGGAGTGGGGGGATAGGTAGGGGTTACATCTGCAGAGAAGAAGGAGGAGGGGTTAGAGGATAGGGGGTTCCTGGGTGGGTGGGGGATGGGGTAAGGGGACAACGTATGAAATGTAAATAAAACATCCAATAAAAAAAGAGTAAAAGCAAAAAAAATAATAATAAGAAGAGAAGAATGTGGAAGACGGAAGCAGATTGGTGCTGCAGATTAAAAAGAAGGCCCTATAGGAAGAGGCAATGTTAGTGTTCGAACCACCTAGAGAGGGGATGTCCAGTAGCTGCAAAATGAAAGAGAAAACTCAGAATCTCCCCCCACACACACATTTGCAAAAGAAAGAAAGAAAGGAAGGAAGGAAGGAAGGAAGGAAGGAAGGAAGGAAGGAAGGAAGGAACAGAGGGAGGGAGGGAGGGAAGAAAAGATAGAAGGGAAAAAATAGAGAAAAAATGAACAGATGTGAAGTGAACAAAGGAAAATTAGTATGTTTTTAAAAATATTTTGAAAAGAAAATGACCCCTCTTAGAGCAATTAAGAGCAGATTCTTCAACAGCCCCATGCTAGGTACTTGATTTTATTCTATTTTTTTAAAATTTATACTCTAGAATAGTTTCACTCTTCTCAGCATGCTACAATTATAAACTCCCCTTTTTAAAAAAATCAAACATATTAAAATTCTATGAACATAGAATAAAAACTCACACTGATTTTGTAGCCCAGTGTCTATATTAATGGTAAGGCTATATTGTATAATTCACAATATTTTCTGCTTCACAGCTTGGAAAATCCACAAAGAAAGCTTGCCTTTCATTTTAATCTCATTCCTCTTTGAAATAATACGGCTAATCCTTTTAAAAGTTTTTTTTTCCTTAGTAAATATCTAGCATAGATATTTTATTCTTGTGAATCAAGTGAAGAATTTGGTTCACAACCCTCCCTTTGTAACATAAGGCAAGGATTAACAGATGGTGACCCAGAAGTAAGTCCATTCTACCAAAGGTTTTTGTAAAGTTTGATGGACTCATAGCAGAGCACATTAATTACATTTTATCCATGGCTACATTAGTATTGCAAAAAGAGTTCATCGACTTTAATGGAAGCATCTTTTTTTACAAAACTTTCAAATATTTCTCAATTAGAAATGTTGTGTTAATCTTTGGTGGAAAATTAACTGTTTTCTGTTAAATACTGTTAGAAAATCTATTATCAATACAGAGGTTGTGACACCCCACCCCCACCCAAAACACTTTCTTTGTGTCCAAGAGATAGAAAAGGCTGACTACTACGTGGTCTGCCACAAGCACCACAATTGTGCAACAGTTAGTGAGACCTGGATCATGCTCAGTGAAGATGTGCTCTGTCTCCTGAATGCTTGATTGGAGATACTTTAGTAATCTCCTAACTTTTCAACTCCACCTGCTACCCTTGGCTGGCTTTCTAAAATACACACCCTGCAGACTTGAGGGGTTTACATTGGTCCCCACTGCTTTTTCACACAGTCTAAGTAAGATACTTCCCTTCAAACTCCTCTAACTGGGCCACCAATTCCTCCTTCCCATCGTTCTGTTCTTTATTATGAAATATTATGCTAAATTTTGTTATAAAATAACATCAGTTTTCATAACAATACATTTGAGCTTTGAAGCGATATCCTTTTTTACTGCTTTATGTAATTATTTGTTGCCTGCTTTTAGGCTTCCCTAAGTTGTGCTAATTTTCTTTGTCTTTTTGTTTGCTGTATTTGGAGGTGGGATGGGGTTGTTTGTTTTTATGCAAGACACAGTCTCACTATGTAGCTCTGGCTGTCTTGGAACTCACTGTGTAGACCAGGGTGGGCTGGAATTCATAGAGGTTTGCCCGCCTCTACTTCTCTCCATGAGTTTATTTATTTGTTATTTTACTGGAGACTGAGCCAGGGTGTTGAGTATGCTCAACAGTCTATGACTTTATGTATCAGTTTTTATTTGTTATTGTACTAGGAATTGAGTCTAAGATCTTGTGTATCCTCAAAATTCTATGAACTTATTTGTTATTGTACTTGGGATTGAGCCTAAAGTCCAGTGTGTGTTAAACACTCCATTGTAGCAAGACAATTTCCCTTAAGTAGCAGTAAAGAAAAGATGGTCTAAGTTCAAATAAAAGTTATTACCAACCAAAGAGGGATGAATTGGGCTAAGGGAACTGGACTAATTAATTACCTTTCTGAGCTCCATGTGATAAGATGATAGAATCTATGCTTTTTTGTTTATTCACATAATATTTTCCTTAAAAATTTTATGACATCCATGATTATATTAGCCATAAGCATCAATGGATCCACTACTAACTCACAAGTGTTTGTGATTTATGATTAGATATGACAGCAATCTAAACACTTGGAAAGTGACCTAAATCTATTTAAGCACATAGAGGTTGCAGGGAGGAGAAATCATCAATAGTACAGAAGATGGCAGAAGAAAGTGTTACTCCCACAGCCACAGAAGACCCAAGTTCATTGTGAAAGAAACAGTATTATTAGAGAGAAAATCATATTTCATGAATTCTGTGTTTAATTATCATCTATTTCTCCTTAGCAAAAATGATAACTTGAAAGCCATTTAATTATTTTTACCTAGAAAATCCTAATAGAAAATGATTAATTTTTAATACATTGTTACAGCCTTGTCATTCATTTAAGATAAATTTTAGAAAACTGAGAAATTATTTCAATAAATGTTTTGACAGGGAAATATAGTGATTATTATTTTATAGTATTTTAAGGAAAGGTACCCTGTTTAACTGGTACTAATGCATATATTATATATGTCAGTACTGTTCCTACTGTTTTGGTTTGTTTCATTGGCTGGCAAAATTCAGGTATAATTCCAAGCACAATGAGAATCATAAATTTCAGTAGAACCATTCTTACATTAGCACAAGCTGAAATCCTTGCAGGAGAAAGGAGACATTGTTTTTGTGTTATGTAATTATTCTTCTAAAAATCAACATATTGATTTATCAGTTGTAGATGTATAAGAATATTTTTATTAATATTGTCAAAAAACTTTTCTATAGAAATATTTTTCTGACACAGTTGGAAACATTTAGTATTATAGGAACTTTTTGAGAAACAGCCTGTATATCTTTTTGTAAAACACAGTGGACTGATGACATAAAAATGATAAACAGAACTGAACTCCCCAAACACCTGAACATGATGGCTCACTTCTGTAATCCAGCATCTAAGAAGCCATGGAGAGCTCATGGCTGTATCCACCGCAGAATAAACTGCCCTCTCAAAAATCAAAGCAAGCAAAAAACTCAAAAGACAAAAGACTACCTTTCCAAAATTTAAAAAAAATACTTATTTTAAGACTATACTGGTTAGGAAATATTCTGAGAACTTTCTAAGCATCATTTCTAAAAAATCTGTTTAATGGCAGTTTTAGTCTTTAAATGTAAATTGACCTCAGTTTCAGAAAAGTATATTTGGAAAGGGTTAAAAAGAGTCAAATCAAGCAACAATTATTAGCATTTGATTCCAGAATAGAAGGCATGACCATCATAATGCCCACTCTTTTCAAATATTCCAGTTCATTCAGATTCATGCCAACCACACACCCTTCTGTTGGAACATTCATGGCAGATAGGGGATTAATGGAATTGCAATAGGGAAAATGCTTATAAATCTGTTTAATGCAATGGATTTTCATCTATGAGGAAACTCCTCAATATATTCCCCATTAGTTTCTTTCTGTATTTTCATATTTTTCTCTGAGGCAATGCCATTACACCCTTGCCAATTCACGATCAAACTATCAGTATCTATTCTGAAAATAAATATTTCTCAGCAAATATACTGTCTTTATCAAGAGACAATTAAGCCCTAGACAGTAGGTTTTATTCAGACAACAGAATTATATTTTTAAGAAAACAGGTCTGGTAATCAGGGGAGGCTGAACAAATGATGAAGTATAGTACTATGACAATCATAAGTCACTCTAAGAAAGGCAGATGATTAAAGAAGTCTATCATTGATCTACCGTCTATCTACAATCCATGTATCTATCAATTATCTGTATTTCTATTTACAATTTACAAACAAGTCAAATAACAGCACCTCTCTCTCTATTGATTTAGCTGACTTCCAGGCAGCCAAACCCAATGAACCTGTTGGTGACTTTATTTGTTTGTAACATATCTGAAAGAAACAAATCTGTAAGCTGGTGTACTGTCTTATCTCTCAGCCTTGGGCTGGACATATTTTTAGCTACACTGTGTACCAGTTTCGGTTTTCTCTAAGACTCTATGATTATCTTCCTCTCATTTTCTGGAATATTCTTTTGCAATCTCATCCAACTTCTTAATTTCAGCTTGTAACCAACTCATTGAAAGCTCTAACTCTAGCCCCATTTCTTCTTGACTAGTTTCTTAATTTATTTTTCCAGTTTATCCACTAAACTTTGTTTAGTAAAACTGCAGGCTCAACCTAAGTTGTAAAGTGGATCTCATACATATATTTACATGAGCCATCTCTTAACTTACATTGCTAACTTATTGTTATAAATTTATGCATCCAATTGACTAGGTATGGATGGCCTAGATAGAAGAATATTTGGGGGTATGTCTCTGTAAACACTAAGATTAAAGTTAATATATTGAGTAAGCTTGTGAAAACACTAGCATTTGAAGCAGTATACTGAATTTAAAAAGTTCTGCTTCAACAATTAAGGAGACTCAAAGAAGTCCATAAGGACCCAAGGAGAATAAAGAAGTGGAGAAAGAATAAATCTATTTCTCTTTTGTGTTGGCTCAGCCCCCCTCCCCTGCTGCCCACCAGTGTTGCTCTAGGATCTTGGACATGAGAAACTCTGGACTGGAATTCAAATTTGGGCCATTGTCTCTCTATTGTTCTTGTTCTTTGAAGTTTTGAATCTTATCTCAGTTATACCTTTAGCCATCCTTGAGACATCTCAGCTTCTATAAGCACCTATCGCAATACAAAGAAGGAAGTCAGCTTCCCCTCCTATGTATGTATGCATGTATATGTGTGTGTATAAAATTTTATGTTATATAAATATAATAATATACAATATATAATATATGTAATTCTTCAAGTAAATACTTATATATAAACACTATTCTAAATTTTATTAGCTCATGTGTAATACATTTTATTAAATGCTTAAATGTTTACTAGATCTGCTGATGTGCATATTATCATCTACTCCTGAATGAAAAGATACACAAAGAGTTTAAATAATATGCTAATAATGTTCAATAATATATGTTTAGCACATTAGTTTAGACTTAATATACACACTATTGCCCCACCATCTTTTATATCTTTGTTATTGTTATTTGTGGAGAAAAAATTCCTTATGTAGTCCATAGAGGCCTTAAGCTCATGTTTCTCCTGTCTTAGCCTTTCAAGTGCTAAGATTATAGGTGTGAGCCAGTATCCCAAGTAAAGTGTTGGTTTATTTCTCCCCACACTCACATAACAATGAAGTGTCATTGAGTAAAAAGAAACTCAAATAGGTTTTCAAAATGACTAAGTCCAGTACCTGAACTGGAAATTTGTGAAAGTAACTAGTTTTGGCTTGTAAAGAAATTGGTGTCAGTGCTTGTACAAATTTTTTGCTTCAAAATACTGGGAAGCTCAATGTATTTGCAATCCTCATTTCTTTAATTTGGGGCATATATTTTTCATTTTTTTAAACAGATAGTGAGTTTTGTCATACTTTAAAATTTAACATCCTACTGTGATCTTCATAAGATTATTCACCAGAAATGAGGAATGCTCACTTATTATTGTGAGACTGCTGGGCCTCTGTCACCAAGTCATTGCTAATTCCTTCCTTGACAATAGCAAAACAGTGGCCATGAGTCTTCGTCCTCAGATGGTGAAGTGTTGTTTCACTGAACCAGATGAATTGGGCAGAGAATGAGTACTGGATACTCTGGGATCCTCATGAGTGAAGTCAGGGGTCAGTAAAACAATTTATGATCACTCAAAATGAACTAAATTTCATTTAGGAAATAGCATATTAACATTCACTAGGTATAAATAAATACTCTATTTCCTTGAGTCCTGAGAGAATACTTTAAATTAAACCAACACAACAAAATATTCTACATTGTATATAATTAAGAGAAGTCACATGTAAACCATTTTTGCTTAAGTAAACCTGCTGAAAACACTTTTCTCAAGCCAACCAAACACTACTGCTCTCTCATATATAAAAAATTGTCACAATATCATTTTTCCATTTAGTGAATTTAATAAACTTTATGCTGATGTGTGGAAATCTGTTTATTGGCATAGATCTACTTTAAGGGAGGAAATTAATACATAATATAGACAAACCAATTTCTTATCATCATTCATTTAATAGCTTTAAATCTAAAGATACAATCCTTATAAAATGTCATCTTTATGGAGTCAAAATTACAGCTGTGTAATATGTTTGTAGTTATTTAAATCATATTAATTTTATCATGTGGATGCATTTTTTGCACACTCTGCTCTGATTCTTATGTTGAAGAAAACACTTAGAGATGACTTCTTCATTACACCAATGACATTTTGCAATACAGGATAATGATTTTTCTGCCTATTCAGGTTTACTTAAATTTAGTTTATTACAAAAATACTTTTTAGATGCAAATTGATTAGGCCAGCATGTTACCAAATACCCTTTAAGTGGAAAATAATTAGGCTCTGAACTTCCTCTAATGTAGTAGTTCTGTGAAGACTATACATGCTGTGAAGGCAGCCAAGCATGACTGGAAAGCACAGAACAGGATGAGCAGAAACTGACACAGCAGAGAAAGAGAGATAACAAGAGAACTGGGGCTGAGAAATGGAAAGATATTGGAAAGAACTAGCCTCACTCAGACTGCAGTGGGAGGTCACAGAAAAGGTACACACAAGCACACCTGATAGAAGAAATATTGTTCAGGGAAAATGAAGGGCAAGTTCTGGAGACAAACAGAAGCCACAGGATTTTTCTCAACCACAGAAACCTCCGGTTTTAGCATTAGAATAAGACAATAGAACATGAATTTAGAATTAAACTTAACAAGTGAACCAAAGACCAGACAAGGGAAACCACCAATGAAGGAGAAAAGAAGCTATGTCTCTGTAGGTGAGGTAGTATCATCTTATAATCATGTCTAAAACATCTACAATAATAAAAATAGAACCTTGGTACTAGACTGAAAATTTTACAGGTTACAGGCCAAATAATGGGGAAGAAATGCAACAGGTTAAGCTGCTGCTTGCTGCTGTGACAGAAGACTATGGCATTCAAGAAAAAAAATGTGAGTCTTGGGTTAAAAAATATTTGCAATGACTGAGCAAAAGAACCTGAAGAATCATTATTACTGAACCAACAGTTGGGCAATATTGGGAGAGAAACACACCACTCACTGATTATTTACCATTAAGCTCCCTGTAACCTTCCAGTATGATAACTAGTGACTACACATTGACTCTGGGTTCTTAATATTTTCTTTCTTTCTTATTCTGACATTGGTTCAAAAAGTTCAATAGGTTTAAAAATGGTCTTTAAATAGTTGTTTTATTTTAATCATGTGTGTGAGTGTACACATGTGCACATTAGTATGTATACCTGTGGAATCCAGATGAATCATCAGAATCTCTGAATCTGGAGTTACAGGTGCTGCTTGAAAACTGAACCTGGGTTGTCTGCAGGATTACTACATGTTCTTTCCTGCTAAGCTGTCTCCCCAGACTCAAATTCAAGACCTTAGAGAGCGTCCCACACTTTCTTATCATGTTATGTCAGTGATTCAAAATTTCAAGACAGTAAAAAATTTAATTTCTAATATTCCATTATTCTGAAGGAAGAAGATTTAATAATCAGTGTGGAAATATCTTGAGCTCATTAGCTGAAACCCAGCACTACCTGAAACATGAAATAATTAACTTACACTTTTATACAGTTCGTACTTTCACTGTTCAGGTAGAAGTATTTCCACATGGTTAGCTAAGCACCTACCTTGTGGCTGTCTACTGGGATGATAAATCTGAAGGTCAAATGGCTGTGCACTGGTCTTCTGAATCACACTGACATTCTGCCCTGTCCACTTGTTGGCTTTGGCCAGTGTATTAGTCCTCCAATCGGTCCAGTACACCTCACTCCCATACAAAGACACAGCAAAGGGATGGGACAGGTACTCATGTCCTCGGATAATTTCTATCATGTTTGTTCCATCATAGAAGGCTGAATAAATAGCATCTGACCTAGAGAAAGGTCGGTACATTAATGGTTTATCAAAGCCACTTGAAAGAGTCCAGTGATATAGTTATGCAAATGAGTCCAGTGATATAGTTATGATATAGTTAGACAAATGCTAATTAAGTATTTCTATGGACTTATATCCAATATTTTCCAAAGCAAATAAAAACCAAACCATATATAAATACTGATCTCCATATGTTATGCCCATACATTAGGATAATTAACAATACAGTTTAAAAACTAGAACAATTAAATGAAAAAATAGGAAAATAATTTTAACCTGGCGTCTGTCCAAACTATTCTTCTTTCAAAGTGGTCCACAGTTAGTCCATTAGGCCATGCCCCAGTTTTCATATCTTTATAGATGGTTTTTCTCCCAGCACCACTCATTGAGGCAGATTCAATTCGAGGGAAATTGGCATCCCAATCTGTCCAGAAAAGAATTCTGAAGAAAGAGAAATAATGCCATTGTTTTACTTTTTTATTTCCAGGGATCATCTCATGCCTGCCACATAGGGAAAGTTTCTAAGCAAAATCTTCAAGTGAAGTGACTGTGTTATTTTACCCAGTGACTTCAATTCCATAGGAATAGACACACCATATAAGTTCATGCAGATGGAATTAAAACTTGTGGAAACTTTTGAAGAAAAAAATAGTTGATGAGCATCCTTCCTTCAGAATACGGCTGAGAATGAGGCAACCTCAGGCTAAGAAAAGGGCAAGAGTTAAAAAGTATAATCCTAGAGGAATGAAAAAAAGTGAAGTGGAATTGGGCAATGAAAGAGTAGTTGAGTAGGTGTAACAGCATCAGGGAACTCTTGGGATTTTATTCTTAGGGTGAATCATGGTCAAACCCTGAGGACATTGTGAACAAGTGTTCCTGAAAAGAATCTGTGTCTACAGAAGAATTGACAAACAGACCTGCAGTGAGTAGGAGATTGTAATGTTCCAGGTGCAAAGCTAATTGTCATATCTTGGACTAGTTTGATTACTCCCAAGAACAGCCATCCCTTGCCAACTATCTGTCAGAACTAACACTCCATAAATAATAGACAAAAGCCTTGGGAATATCTTAACAGACCCCCACCCAACTTCTTATAATACAAACTAAGAATGTCATCACAAATTACCTGACAGCATATAGAAAAGACTCCTCCATATTTTTGTGCCTGTATCTCGAATGAAACCACCATGCATTTTAAACTTGCCATGAGATATGACTTTCTTTGATCTATAAACTGTACTAAACTGAACTGCTTAAACTTTGGGAAATGGAGTGGGGGCTATGGTCATTCAAACTGGGTTTACTTGAAAAAGCACGAGCTCTCAAACATGCTTATAGTAGAGATCAAAGGATAGAATAGAACATTGTGACATTCTAACATCAGTGACCTATGCCTTCATTTTGTCATTAAAGAGATTAAAGGGTAGTGTGTGTGTGTGTGTTTATTCTGTAGTGAGTACTGTTATTAAATTTCTTTCAATTTTACTGGGAAACTTTAGTTCCTTTCTATAGAAGAATATGTTCTAAAAAATATTTACCTTTAAAGTGTTCTTAACCTTGCCACAACACTGTTAACACAACTGACATTCACGGTTGATTTCATGGATCATTGTTTCATAAAATTCCCAGCACTCTTTTGTGAATTTTACAAGATGGTGTTATAATAACATCATTTTTTTGTATTCCTTTTTAAATGGTAAAAATGTGTTAGTATTTCAATGATTACATTAGTTTCTCAAGTACAGAAAAGATCTTACTTTATATAATACAGAGATGTTCAGCCACAATTGCTTTTTAAAGAGGAACTATGGGCTACATTTCTGTCGTTTTCGCATTCATGAATTAGTCTGTTTTCAGATTAAGCTGGGAAATAGAGCATGAACAACCTGTACTATTATAGGCTAATCTGTCAGGTCAAGTTGAAAAGGGTGAAAGAAAAAGATCTTTGCAAAATAGAGGTTATTTTTGTCTTTTAACGATAACAATGAATAGAGATTACAGTAATTTACACTATTCCTGGGGTAAATTTAGTATGCTTGCCTCACTAAAGCTCACAGTGACTGCTTCCACTTTAGTCAATGATGTCTTTACAGTAGAGATCAATTAGATGGACTTATGGAAATTAAATGAAAACAATAGAGAAAGAAGCAGACTTTTCTATAAGAACCCAGCATAAGGGTGATAGGGTTTGCCAACATTGGAAGACTCTACACATTCAACTGCTGGTCATTCACAGTAAGTAAGGTGTTGCACAGGTTCACATCATCCTTCAGAGTACTTCAGCAATAAGTACAACTTAAAATGTGATGAAAGAAAGGATTGACCTTTCCATAAGAGCAATATGGCCATCTGTGAATTGCTTGTCACTTAAGAGACGGCACATTAGGATTATGGGGCAAGAGAGATATGTTTTATAATGTCCAATGAAGGTCAGTGTTAGTCAAAGCACTACTTCTATTTATCATCTATAAAATATGTCACAAATACCTCCTGTGTGACATGAGATAAACATATTTCGTAGGGCTGATGTTATGAGTCATTTGTTTTCTGTTACACACTGAGCAAAGTGGCTAATGACTAATCCTTGTTTTCATTTGTTATTGGAAACAAATTTTATAGCATTCCTCATGAAGTTTGCTTTTCTGGGTGTTTGAGTCTCTTCAGTTGGTATGTAAGGAAAGCCATCACACAGGCATACATTTATTTGACCAGCTTTGGACACCTTTGTATGCTCTAAGATCTGTGATGGACTTGAGACTTTGAAGTAAATTTTCTTGCCATGAGAAAGATTTTGGTGTCAAAAAATATAAAATTATGTATTCAAGTCATACTTCTCAACAAATACAGGGAAATTGTCCTAAAATAAAAAGTTTCAATGAAAGCTTAAATTATTTTAGAGCACATATCAGTAGGTTCAAATTTCCTCATATTTCATGAAAGTCTTGAGAAATAAATAGTAATATCTCTTTTGTATAACTACAAAATAATAAATAAAGTTTAAGTAATTTTACTTTACACTGTTTTTTTCCTGGTTAGTTTCAATTTGCAGCATGCTTGTGTATGTGTGCATGTGTGAGTATATTCCTTTGTATATGCTGTATGGTAGAGTATATAATTCTGTTGTATATGCTTTGTGTATGAGTGTATATATGTGTGCGTTGTGTAGTATATGATATGTATATGTTCATGCTTATATTGTAGATTGCGTGTGGAAATATGAGGGTGTGTATTGCTTTATAGGCTGTATGTGTACACACATATAAGTGTGTTTGTGCTGTATATGCTGTGTAAGTTGGTATATATATATGTGTGTTTGTGTTATATATGCTGCATGGGTGATTATAGTTCTTATATTTTTAGTTTAGATACAGAAACTCCAATCCTTAAAAAGTCCCAGAAGTTTTCACTAAAATATACAATAACGCTGGCACTATTTAAACACAAATACTAAAATTGACATGTATGTAATTGATATGGCTGTGCTTTAAGGTGGTCAAATGATTTACATAATAATTTTCATGATACTATTTAAAAAACATTAAGTAAAAATACTCTCAAATCTTGACAGGCAAACCTGTCAGTTAGCTTTCTAGAGAGTAAGACGCCATAGAATCGTCTTTTCTGTACTCATTTATGTCAGAAACAGTTTGAGACATGTTTCCTGCCATTTCATTTTATTTTTTTAATTACCTAACTAATGCTGTGATTACATTAACTAACCTACAATGTCATCGCTGAACTTAGTGGTAGAAAGCATTCTCTTGGAGGACTTATACAGGTCCTGCTATACATGGATATCTTGGAGGACTTTTTTACAGGTACTGCTATAGAAGACTTAGCCCTCTATCAGCACAGGACTCTCATAGAAACCCTTCTGTCACTGAAATGCCATTTGGAGTTTTCACTTAGTTTGTGTGTTCTTTATGTTTCTGTTTCCTTTTCTTCTTTTCAAGTTGCACATAATGGAAAAAAGGGGGGAGAGAGAAATAAGCTTACCTTCCTTCCTGTAAATTCAATGCTTAGGACATGAAATCTCTCTCAAATTGACTGAGTTTACACATCATCCCCAAAGCCTCCTTTCTCTGTTTGTCCTTCTCTCTCTTACAATCTGTACCTTGGGAAATGCTCTCATTTTCTTCATCGTGATGGAACACACACTACAATGTATCTCCATGCAACAGATCACTTTTTGTTATGGAGAAACTTTCTCATGACTTATTATTTCTACATCTCTGGTAGAAGTTATGGGCATGCGCTTCCTACAAGTAGGGGGTCACAGTGGGAACCATGAGCTGGAAGGTTAGTGGGTGGGACATGGCTAAGGTCACTCATCTGCTTGCACTTGAGGCACAGATTGTTGAAACTAAGAGCCTTACTCATTTAACTTTCAGGTGAGCTGGTATCACAGTAGCTAATGATGAAAGTATGCAAGGCAGAATGTAGACTAGAGAAAACATATCTGCGATAAAAGAAATACCACCTCTCAGTTCATCAATCTCAGCTGATTCAACTTGAAAAGGAGCCATAAATGCAGGATTTCGAGTAAAATTCCCCAATATTTGAAGTATCTATGATGGATTCAAAACATAGTTTTAACCTCATAGAAGACAAACCCTCCTGTTAAAGTAGTTAACTTAGTATCTATTCTCCAGGCAAGCTGTTCACCTTTTAAATGTAATGTCTACACTGGGGAAAGGAAAAAGACATCCCAATCTACTGGTATTTAAGTCCTTGGGATAAAACACAGCAGCAGCAGAATATGGGTAGGAAACTCAACAAATCAAGGGTAGGAGGCAACTTTTCTCCTCTGCATCCCTTAGCTTCCCTTAGGAAGCTCACACAGACTTATGATTCCTAAACTTTGAATTTAAGATATAGAGCTAAAATAACTCTTTAAAAATATTTTGCAGACTTGACAAAGCCTTCTATCTATAAGCTCTTTACAAGAGAAATAAATAATTCACAGGAATTTAGTGAGTATTCTCTCATGTTGCCTGGATATTTCTTCCCCCCATAGAATCCCTTACATTCGAAAGATAAAGCTGAAATCTTAGAGGTCACATATTTGGTTTCTCCAGAGAATAAGTGACTGGGCAGGAATTAGAACTCATTATTTCTAAATCTGGTGTTTTTGTTCTGCTGCTTAAGAAAAATGAGCACACAGGGGACAAGACAGACAACAGCCTGAGTCACTCAACATTTAACATTGTTTTCCAGAATCAGGTCTTTTCTCTCTCCAAACTTCCCAATCGTCAGCATCTCACTGCTAGACTTCTTTAAGCCTATTTCAATTTTCTTTTCAATTGACTCTAAGAACATACAAAATAAATAAAGGGTGAGGTGGTTAACATCTGTGACTATTCAGAACAAAGACTGGCCCTGGGGTTTACAGCCATTAGAACAAAATTACAACATCTCTGGGGCAAAGCAAAGTGAAATTCATTAAATTACTGCTTTGAAAAGGGGTTGCAATTCTTTCCAATCGTGCTTCCTGTCCATATTTGATAGGAAGATATATTCTGCTTCAGAAAATATCTGAGTAAAGAACTCTGTAACCCAACCTTTGCTAATATGCTCACGCTTGCTGCTATAAATAGTACTATGCTTATACACAGGTACATAGACATAAACATACTGATGTCTAAAACAAGCATTTTTACCTCCTCACTTAAGATTTCTATGACAAAGAGAAACTGTAAAAGGTAAATTTCTTACCCGTATCTTGGATCCAGTGCTATGGCTCTGGGATGCTCCATGGCTCCTGCTATTAGTGTAGCCCTCAGGGAACCATCAAGTTTAGACACTTCAATTTGGTCCAGATTGCTGTCTATCCAATATATGTTGCCTGCTATCCAGTCAACTGTCAGGCCTTCTGGGGTTGCCAAGCCGTGCTCCACAACCACTTCTATGGCACTGACACCTGTGAAAAAGAGGAAGCCAACATGCACAGCCATTCAAAGAAAGTACAGATGCCAAGCCTGCTTGTGGTCACAGCATAAAGTGCCTCAGTTTTGAAGATCCTAACAGAAAATGAAGCTCAATAAACTGGTAGCAATAATTATAGTAACTGTACTTCCTCAGCAAAACTTTTCACTCTCACAAACCCTTCCAGAAGTTTTGTTAAACACTGAGTTGGTAGCAGTATGTCATCACAAAATAGTTACTTCTTGCTTAGGGTCTTCCTAGCAGAACAAAATTCTTATTAAAACAATAAATTATGGTTGGGCAGAATGGGACAACTTAATTAAGAGGCTGTCCTTCAAAGGGAGAAGTAACAAGAAAATGTTTATGTGGATTAACATGCACTGTGTATAATAACTACCCCTATTTTCTGTCTTTGGATAAACATCATAGTTAATCTCAGCATTTTCACATATAACCTTAGCCAACTTATGCCCTAAGTCTTCCCTGGGCCACGAGGTAGCAGGTCAAAAAGATGCAGTTAATAGGGAAAGTTGTTAGCATGAGCTACATCAAAATCAGTAGTTGGATACTGTCTGCCAAATTTCTTATTTGTCTGCTAAGTAACAAACAAAAAATCAATCATTTTACATCCATTTCCAATGCTATACCTCATGACACTGTCAGTAGTGTTCATTATAAATTTTAAGTAGTTAAAAAAAAACAACTTGATCTCTAAAGTTTCTATTTTCATTCACTATGTGAACAAAAGATACGGGAGATATTTTTCATAATTTAGGTAAAAAATACAAAACAATACTAATTTTGAAATTGCAATGGTGATTGCAAGAGAAATTTGAAATTTGATAGCGGTTACAAATGCAAATCCACAAAAAAAAATTAAAAGGGAAATACCATATAGCTTTAGCTAAAACCATACATGTTGTTCATTAGACAAAAGAAATAAGTTTAATTATGGCAAAATACAGTTCACATATTTGAAAAATATATTTAATTATGTTGAAATGTGTTAACCAAATTAAAATTAGATACTTTTACTCCCGAATCAAATTAGTACTATGTAGAAAACAATCTTTTCTTTTCCTGATTGGAGATAAATTTTCTTCTCCACAACTTTCTGGAAAATTCAACAAAAGACAATAGATGAGTAGTCTTGGCCTGACCACTTCTCTTCTCTAACATAAATTTATATATGTACTTAGTCTTCGATTTTTACACATTTAGAGATAACTTGCAATGAAAAATTAATCAAAATCTTTTCTGATGCTATATATTGCTATTCAAAACTAACTTCATCATCTAGTGAAAGTATAATACACAAACCTCCACTCTCGGACAGTTTGCCCCTGTATATTCTGTCTTCCACAACATCTGTCCAATAAAGTAAACTTTGATTGAAGTGAAAATCAAGTGCTATGGTGTTTCTCAATCCAGGAACAAGCAGGCTGTAGTCTCCTTTATGCAGATCAATCCTTCGAATTTCATGGCGTATAGAAAAGATGATGAATGCCTCAAAAGAATCTGCAATTAAATGTATTTTAGTAGAATTACGAAAATAAATTCACTTTGTATAGATTAAATAAGATGCTCTAGACAAATGTCAATTTATTAACTTTCTGATTGGATGTAATTCCCACTCCATTAGAACTAAACAATATCAGCTTTGTACTTATAGCCAGATAAGCCATAAGTCATAAAGGAAGGTACCTGGTTCTATTATTCTGTTGAACAGACATAGTAAAATGATTTCTAATGACTTATTGGCCTACCCATAGGTTAGAGAATCTCTGTCTCCCTCAAAGAAGCTTCTACTTGCAGAAAATAGCAATTAACACAGAGATCCCCACAAAATTGGCCAATGAGTGGAGAAGAGATTGTGAAGTATGCAGCCATAAATGGAAAAGACTTATTACACTCTTCCCTACAATCTCGAGTACTATTGCAGAGGAAGGGTCATCAAGATTAGAAAAGTGAGACGTAGTTGATAAAATTAAGAGAACAACGTTTACCAGACCCAGACACAACAGGGCAGTTTGTACATATGAACCCATAGTAATTGTTCCAGCATGTGAATGACCTCAAAACACTTCAGGCAGGAAAATGCCAACATAGATGAGAAAAGGCAAGCATGAAGCTTTGTATTAGCTGAGGTAAAAGATAGTAAGTTATCTTTAAGGATATAGCCACTGGTAGGTTGTCTGTATGACAGGACAGATCCCAATCCCAAGACTAGGTGGATAATACAAACTAGACTTGATGAGGAAGGAAAAAAAGGAAAGGTAAGCTAAGGAGAGGGGAGATGGGGAGGAGAGGAGAGGAGAGGA
>NW_021620848.1:872164-915406 GCF_004785775.1 Grammomys surdaster | reverse complement strand
GCGTGTGGGGCGGACGTGTTCGTTTAAGGGGGGGGGAACAGAGAGGAGGGGAGAGGAAAGGAGGGGAGGGGAGGGGAGGGGAGGGGGAAAATAAAGAAGAATGAGGAAGGAAGGAAGGAAGGAAGGAAGGAAGGAAGAAAAGAAGGAGGAGAAATCTCAAAGTTAGGTAAAACAGGATGGGAGGTAGAGGGGAAAGTTAGGGGAGAAATTGAGAATGAATGTACAAATATCTCCAACGAATTAATAAAATACATGTATTGATTTTGGAACTCTGACACCAAAGAAGCAGTTTCTATTTGTCTCAAACTTAAAAGAAACTTTAAAACTTTAGATTTCTATGTAGTTATATAAGGTATTAGTGTGCTTTTTCTTCTTGAATTGAATACATTTGAAGAAAGCATCTGATGAAAGAATATAGGAAGAGTTCTTATATATATGGCTCTGTGAAGTTTTCTATTTTTCGTCATGTGATGTGACAATCCAATAGTGCCTAAGTAATCCACAAGGAAACATAATGCTGATGGAAATCATGAAGAAAATCCAGAATTTGGCAGTGGAATTTAATAAAAATATGGAAACATTGAAAAAAAAACTAAGCCTGAAATGAGAATGGAATTGAAAAGCCAATGACTCAACTGGAAAACTCAAGGGAAAGCTTCATAAGTAGAATGAATCAAACAGATGGTGGAATACCAGGACTCAAATACAAAGTAGAGAATCTGTCCAAATAAGTAAAGAAAATTAAAAATTACAAAAAGAGGTGAGGGAGAGGAAAGGAACATGCAGGAAATACGGAACACCATGAAAAGACCAAATCTTTGAATTATAGTAATAGATGAGAAAATCCCTAGTAAATGCTGTAGATCAACTTTTCTACAAGATCTTATAAACAAACTTTACCATACGAAGGAAAGGCTTACTCATAGATACAAGAATTGCATAGAACACTACACAGACAATAACAGAAAAGGAACTCCCCACATCGTTTAAACCCCAGAGGAAGGATGGGGCCACTCATGTCAGAGTTTTAACCGAGAAATGTTCCATTCCAAAAGAATCACTGGGACAAATAAAAATGGAGAGAAACTGAAGGAAGGGCTATTCAGGGATTGCTCTATCTGGGGATCCATCCTATCTGCAGACACCAAACCTCCACTGTGTTGCTGTTGACAAGAGTGGCTTGCAGACAGGAGTGTAGTTTGGCTGTTCTTTGGGAGGTTCTGCCAGCAACTGATCAATGCACATGTGAGCTTGGAGCTAACAATCAGACTGAGCTCGGAGGACTTCCATGGGGGAGCTGGCTGAAAGTCTGGAGGAACAGAGAGGGATTGCAACCCCTTAAGAAAACCAATGTTGGCTGCCAGACCAGCCTGTCTTCCCAGGGACTAGACCACCAACCAAGGTGTGTATGATGGGATCCAGGGCTCCAGATACATTTGTAGCAGAGGATAGTCTTGTCAGACATCAATGGGAGGGGGACACCCCTGGTCGTGTGGAGGTTTGATGCCCCAGAATAGGGGGATGTTGGAGTGGTGTAATGGGAGAGGGTGGGTGGGGGAGCACTCTCATAGAAGCAAATGGGAGGGGGGAGGGCAGAAGTGGGATGGGGGTTTTGTGGAGGAGTATCCAGGAAGTGGGATATCATTTGAGATGTAAACAAATGGAATGAATAATCAAAAAATGAAAAAAGAAAAAAAAAAGAAAAAGAACACTAAATATAAATATATGTAGTGCAAAGATACTTAAAACTGGAAGATAAATAAGTCCTCTATAATGGAAAACCCATCAGAATAACAAATTATTTCTTGAAGGAAACTTTGAAGAACAAATTATAGTATTTCAAGTTCTAAATGAATATCACTGCCAACGTAAAACACTGTACAAAACTAAGGAGCAAAAACAAACAAACAAACAAACACAACTTTGAATAATACAGACAACCTAAAAAAGTGTTCTATCCAGAAAATTAAACTCAAAGAAAATATAGAAAGCCACACCTTGGGCTTCAGGAAATATAAGCATGAAAATGAGCTTTTAGAAAAAAAAAAGCTGAAATCATAAAATGAAAAGATCACAACCGGTAACAAAAATCAATAATATAATACTGCAAACAATGTACAACTTTTAGAAACAACTTCAAATATTAAATCGACTCACATTTCCAAGACAAACCTGGATGAATAAATCAAGAGATTTAATGAATAAATCAAGAAATAAAATCCATCTACCTGTTATCTGCAGGAATGACATCATAGCTTTAAAGATACACAGCCTTCTAGTGAAAGCACCAGCAAAAATATTCCACCAAATGATATTACAACGAAAGCAGCCATTGGGATGCTAACATTTGACAAAAATAAATTTCAAACAAAAACTAATAAAAATAGATAAGAACAGTTCACTCTAATAAAAGAATCAATTAAAAAGAATATATTATTCTAATATATGTAGAAAATGCTAGCATACAGAGTTTTATAAAAAAATTACTATGGTATTAAAAAAACTTACATATACAGATAAGTAGTAGGTAATACTAATACTTCACTTTCTCTAATAGAGAGTTTATCTGGACAAAAATAAACAGAATCCATATATGGTTGACACCATATATCATGTAAGTTTAAAAGATATCTATATGAAATTCTTTCCAAAAATACACAAAAGCATAATTCTACAAAAAAGCCAATGGAATCTGACTTCTAAATATATAATACAACACGCTTAGCATACAATACAAGTCATCAAATCTAGAACGACTAAAATAACTGTGTAATACTATCGGGCCATAATGCAATAAAACTTTAAATTTACAATAAAGAAATCCTTAGCAGTAAACATATGCATGGAGATTTAAAAAAAATCATGCCTGAATAGTTAATGTGTCAAAGAAGAAATTGAGAAAAAAATAAATAAATAAATCACAACAAATTTCTAGCTCATATTAAATGCAGTCCTATGGGGAACATTTATAGCTCTAAACACATATGTTAAAAAACCCACAAATGACAAATTGACACAATTCAAAAACTTGGAAAAACAACAAATCGAATTCAAGCCCAGCTAACAGCCAGAAATAATGAATATCAGATTAGAAATTAGAAACAAAATATGAAAATTAATTATAGTCTCATAGAGAATGACAAACATATCAAAAGCCATGTATGAGAAGTTCACAGCTAACATCTTATATGGAGGAAACCTTGAAGCAATTCCATTAACATCAGAAATAAAACAGAAAGTCTCACTCTTTCTACTCTTTTTCATTATTACATCCAAAGCACTAGCTAGAGTCATAAGTCAAAAGGATAAATTACAGTGATACAGACTAGAATAGAAGTCAAACTTACACCTATTTTCACATCATATAATATTGCACATTAGAGATATCAGATATTCTATTAGAAAAAAATAAAATAAGATCAATAGTTTCAGCAATGTGGCAGGATAAAGCATCAAATTTCTTAAATCAATAGATTCTCCATACATCAATAAGAAATGCACACACACAATCAAACACACACAGACACACACACGCACACACACACACACACACAGAGAGAGAGAGAGAGAGAGAGAGAGAGAGAGAGAGAGAGAGAACTCATGAATATACTACTATTCATAACAAGCTCAAGGAAAATAAAATATATAGGAGTAAATTTGTTCAAAGGAGTAAAAGAACTTTGCAATAAAATTCCTAAATCTCTAAAGAAAAAGATAAAAAAAAAAAAAAAACCACAAGCAAATAATAGGATATCCCATCCTCAAGGATTGACTAAATTAATATTGTGAAAATTACCATTATTTCACAAACCATTCACAAATTCACTCAAATCTTAATTAAAATCCCAATGTTGTTCTTCACAGAAATTAAAAGCATAACCTCCCTAAAGTTAATATGGAACCAAGTGCTGGGAGCTAAGCCCCAGGTAGCGTTCTCTCTGGAAGGTAGCCAGAGGGAAGGAGCACTGGTTGGCAGGGGCAAGACTTTGTCTCCTGAGAGGTAAGATTGCTTCTATAATGCTTACCTGTCTTGACTAAATTACTCTGAAGCCAGAAGCTGCAGATCTCTGAGTGAATTAACTCTTGTTACTTAAATAGTGGGAGATTAAAGGATTAATTGTTAGTGCTCCTTACTCTCTTACTAAGAAGCCTGGGGTCTCTGGGCAGGTGGAAGGGAAGTTTGTAGCAATAAACTTTTATTCAAGCAAGGGAAGATAGTCACATTTGCACAATGAAGCATCCTTACATAGGCAAATGTGCATAGAAAGAGGAAGAACTCACTCATTTTGCATGAAAACTAGGCTTCAATCCTTTTATTGCTAAATTAATTTTAAAAAGAAAAACTGTTTCATTGTAAGCAATGCCTGCCTGCTGTTCTCTGCGCTTCCTGCAGCATCTTCTCTTCTCAGTCCCTTCTCTCCTCCTGCCTACTTAAATCTGTTCTCTTCTCCTCTCCTCATCTGCTCACCTCCTCATCTCTGTAAAGCAACTATTTTGCTTCTACTCTTTTTCTGTCTATTCTTGTTTCCAGTTAATGTCATCATTCCTAGGTATTGTACTTTTTCAGGACACAGGATCACATTGTATTTCAAATGTCAACAGTTCACAAGTTCAAACATAAATTCAAATCATAAATTAAATAAGGAGTTTACAACAGAGATGTTTACATGTGTTTTCATTAAGATTACTTATCTAAGTAGACATCCATTATCATTAGCTAGTTCCATAGGTCCATTGAGAGTCTATATTATAATTCTTTTATTTAAGTTAACATAGAAGTTTTGTATAGATAAATCAAGTCTACATTTTATCTTCTGTCCCTACACTTACAGTAAATCACTCATTTCTTTGAAGAACTTTACTAAATTGTAATTCTGTATGTTTGCTTTCTATCTCAGCACAATATATGCATAACATGAGAAGACTGGCACAGTTCTAGTTGCAACTTTTATATTTCAAAGGGCTCTAATTGCAGTCCTAACTATAAAGAGATTAATAATTGCTAGTATAAATTTAGTAATTCTTATAGAAGCATCATTAGAAATTAAGAAATCATCCATTTGTCTGTATAGCATCACTACAAGACAGTATATTTTCGTTGATCTATAGAAAATATGCCCAATAGAGTGGGCTATTACCAATGAATTGTTATACTAATAATGACATGAAAAGTATATAATAGCAGGAATCAAATCCTGAGATGTTGTTTATTAGTCCTTTCCTACAGAAGCTCATTCCTCAAAGAACACAGTCCCTGGGGAAACTTTCTCAGGAAGATCACCTGCTAGCTTTTAGCTTCTTCTAGATGGCTTCTGACAACTAAGAAAGACTGTAGGTCTGAAAAACAATCCTGATCACAGTGAACAATGCTAGAGGGATTACCATTCCTGACTTCAAAATATATTACAGGGCTATAGTAATAAAAATAATATGATATGACACAAATGCAGATATATATGCCAATGGAACATAGTCAAAGGCCCAAAAAATGGAGACATAACTACAGCTATCTAACTACAGCTATCTGATATAATATATATATATTTCAAAAAAGCACCCAAGTAAAAGACAGCAACTTTAACAAATTGTGGTGGACTAACTAGAAGTCCACCTGAAGAATTATGAAATAAGACTTGCTTTTAAAACCTGGCATAAAAACAAAATGAAACAAAGATCTTAATGTGAAAGATGACACACTGGAACATTAGAAGACAACATAGACAATACATTACATAATATAGCTTTCAAAAAAGAATTTCTGAATAGGTCTTTAGTTCTTCAACAATTGAGGCCAGTAGTTGACAAACAGAGCCTCAGAAATATAAACAGTTTTTTTACATAGCTAAAGAACAATCAGTAAAGTGCAAAGAAAGTCCGAAGAATGGGAGATCAATGTTACCAGCTTTACATTTGACAGAGGTATAATGAGAATATATAAAGCCTAACAAAACAAAATGAAAGCATACAAACAAAACAAAACCAAAGAACCCATTAAAACCTGGGCTAAAGGTCTAAAGGGAGAATTCTCAGAGGAAGAAATAAAGATGGCAAAAATATCATTAAAAAAAGTTCATCAAGTGTTGAAAATGGGAAATACGAGGGAATTAGCAAATTTAACTAGCAAGTGAAAACAACTTAGAAATTTCATGTTATCCAAGTCAGAAAAGACAAGATAAACACAAAATGAATAAAATGGAGAACTTTAATTAGCAAGAAAGAGATAAATAAGTACAGAAGAGGGATGATGATAAATTGACAGTAAGGTTGCTTAAAAGACATCATAACGGAAACTTTATTATATATTCATCAAAAGTTACGTATACTACCTATAAGTTTGCATTTATATATATAATATAAATGAAATTGTGCCATGTATACTGGAAATGCTTTCTGTAAAATCTATTATATATATATATACACACACACACACACACTCACACACACACACACACTAGGCATGGAAAATTTTCTTTTGAGTTCTTTGTCAGGAGTTTCTAACATACTCCCAAACCATAATAGACTGCTAGATTTGCTCCTGGTTGCATCCCAAGAGTTGAAAGAAAGTCTCTATTGCTGAAAATGCTATGTACTTTAGATATAAGATATGGAGGAACTGATTATATCTGACCTTGAAGCCTTCTCTCTGAGGACTAGTCTTCACGGTGCCAGAATGTTCCATTCAAACTGCCAATGGAAGGAAGCAAACACTAGTCCTATTCATCTATGATACCTATGAACTAATACAATGAACAGCATGGAATGTTGTTATCCCTAAGCCTACAATAGTGGCCCTTATATCACCAACAGCTCTCTAATTGGAATTAATGGATGCTCAATAACAAAGAAATTTGCCTGGTACTAGAAACCTAGACATCCACACAGAGCTAGTGAAGTTACGGACATTTGAAAAGAATCTTCTACTGCCACTTTACTAAACCTGCATAATTCCTAACATTACAAATATGTATGCTTATGGGTAGGTATCTGTTTTTCCTTTCATTAAGAAAATGTCTCTTCACAACAGAGGCAATCTATTCTACAAAAGAACAACAGAACAAAATGCAGGAGACAAATTGCTATGTTGTGCCCAATCCCAATTGACATGGTATATATACAATACAACTTCTTCACCTAGGGTTCATGTTTTGTTGAGGAGGAAGAGCAGGAAAACTTGTAAGAACCTTAGGATTGTGTCTCCTAAAAAGGTCAGAGAATCTATACTCATGAAGTCTTAGCAACATAGCTGCTTAAATAACACCTGAACAATGACACTAAGAGACATGCTAATGTGGAAGGTGGGAACGTCATAAGGTTTCAGTGCTAGACAGTAACTATAGGCAACTAAGAAATATTGAGAAAAGGAGAAATGGTCTTCTCAGAGAACAGTACATCCAACACCAAATGTCAACTCTGAAACCATATATATACACAAGTAACATTGTACAGATTGAGAAGTTTGTGTACACACACACACACACACACATGAGTGTGCAAGTCAGAATAACTAAAGAAAAAGATACCATGAAACATGAATTTCAGAAAGAGCACATGAAAATAGGAATAAACTAAAGAGGTTAGAGGGATAAAAGAGAAGTGCAGAAAGAATGTTCTTATGTTTAAAACACAAAAATAAAAAAGGAAAAATAATATAGTGATGGAGAAATAGCAGAGATTGCTACTCAATCATAAAGACCAGAGTTTCATCCCAAAAATTAAAGATAGCAGTTCACTAGAGCACTCAACCACAACCTGAAGAAACCTGATTGTCTTTTTCTGCATAAAAATCAGAAAATAAGTTAAAATTTTACTTCCAGTCTAGTTCAAGCAAGACTGGAAAGAAAAAACTAGAAACATATAACAATAAAGATAAATTCTTTTTCAGAATTTCTGGCTAAGTCTTTTTTTTAACTGTTGTTTACTGGCTGGTTTTGTGTGTCAACTTGACACAATCTGAAGAAATCACAGAGAAAGGAGCTTCTCTAGAGGAAATGCCTCCATGAGATGCTGCTGTAAGGCATTTTCTTAATTAGTGATCAGGTGGGGAGGGCCTCGTCCATTGTAGATGGTGCCTTCCCTGGGCTAGTAGCCCTGGGTTCTATAAGAAGCTGAGCAAGCCAGGGGAATTAAGCTAGTAAGCAACATTCCTCTATGGATTCTGTATCCATTTCTGCCTCTAAGTTCCCACCCTGTGTGAGTTCCTGTCCTCATCCATTGGTGATGAACAGCTATGTGGAAATGTAAGCTGAATAAACTCTTTCATCTCTAACTTGCTTCTTGGTCATGTTTTGTGCAGGAATGGAAATCCTGACTAAGGCACCTGTAAATTAGTAAACTTTTATTATCAATCTACATATGTATCTTGCCCTGTTCTAATCATTTATTTTTATAACTAATATGATTTTAATATGATTTCTATGGAGTTAATGCCCATTTTGAAGAATATCTAGATGCTCTCTAAGACTTTGCCCATTTTCATGTCATAATAATTTCCCTTATGAAAATCTTTGATCACTCAATTCTAAGCAAGTTCTTTGAATATGGGCTTTCATAATATCTTTATCCACAGGAATATAATGAAAGAGGAGTGAGATCAATATGAGACAACTGAAATAATCTCTTTTCTTCTATGGCCACACATCTCTATGCTTAATGTCGATAGTGTTCAAGCTTTGGGAATTTGAGCTTTGTAGAAAGAAAAAATAGTCACAGAAAATGAAGCACAAAGGACCTGTTGAGACTATAACCCATCAAGATCTGAATTTATAACTCAGGCTAATTAATTTGAACTAAATCTGTGTCAATTGGTGCTTGGCTGTGGGTCGCGTGTGGGTGTGGGTCCTGTTAGGTTGTGTTGTGGTTCCCGTGTGTTTGCCATGGCTCAGGGAGGCAGAAGCTCGGGAATTTGACTGAGTTCCCTCTATGTGGCACCAAAAACCAAGCTATCCTTTCACAGTCCACAAGTTTTCACCTGATCTACTTACTCATCTCATTTGCTCTGAGGACTCTTTCCTGATCACGTCCTCAATAAAGGCCCATTACCTTTATAACACATCATACCAGCCCCCACTCTGATGACACATGATAGCCTCTATTCTATCTGAGATATATTTCTAAATTATCACTGGTTCATTATTTCTTTCCTCTGATGGGTTGTAAGCTGTGTTTGCACAGTGATCTTTTCTCATCTGTTCTATTTGTCTGTCTGTCTGTCTACTCATTATAAACAGAATGTCTTTCATCCTGAGAAGACTTCAGTACAACTAACTCTTAGGTTCAGAATTGTTTGGAGAGGTCTTTTTATATGTTTATTTTTAACTCTCCATGAACTTTTTATACGATGCTCCTTTTTTTTTCCAGTACAATAAATAAATCAATGGGAACTGAAACAGATTCCATCTTGTACGTGCCAATAACCAGTATAGGAGATGAGCCAAGTATGAAAGATTGTCATAGAAAGGAGAGCCAAACTCAGCCTCATACTGAGGATATATGCAAGCATTGTCAAGATTAGGAAAACTACTCAATATAACTACAGAGCTGTGAGCAACAGTAGGTATGTTGTTGGGATCACTTTTGTACTGCACTCTGGCCTTTATTTTACAGCCTTACAGCAATAATAGCTAACTGATACTATGAAATTAAGCATTCATATAAAATTAAAAAATATAAAATATAAAAATATAAAAATAATCATGTATATCCTGCTGTATTTGGTTAAAATAGATTCAAAACCCACAAGGAGAAAACATTTAGGTCCCAAATACTTGTGTCATAAAATTTCTGACTAGGCCACTATAGGTTTGCTATTATTTTCAATGGCAAGTTCTATTTCATGACAGGCTGACATAACTATGTAAGAGGCCAACACACTCTGATGTTAAAATAGCCAGTTGTATCTAACAGTCACCTACAGAGGCCTGAGCATGCTTGCTGCTGTACAGATGCAAAAGTGCTAGTAAGCTTGCTTGCTCACTCTTCTTTTTCTTCCTTTCTCTTTCTCTGTTTTCATTTTTCTTATACTTGTGTGTGTATATGTACATGGTTTTGTATATCATTCATGTTCATATAAATGTATGTCCTGTTACACAGATTTACATACACATTTATACTTGGTTGTGGAAACAAGAAATCAATGTCAAGTGTGTTTCTTGATCACTGTCTGTCTTATTAGTGGGAATACAGCCTGATACTCAACCTGGAATTTGGTGATTCAGCTAGGCTAGCTGACCTGTTGAGTTAAGAACTGAAAAATATGTTTCAATATGTATCCATGTCTTGCCTCTTTAGCTCCTCAAAAAACAAACAAGCAGAAGCCATCAAAGAGAGTATGTGGATTTGGAGGAAGCCCATGCCCAAATCCTAGAGAGTTATTCATCTTAAGAAAAAGAAATGTCTTTTTAAAGAGATGGTATTGGGAAACCGTGTTTCCATACATAAAATATTACAGTTGATATAATACACATATATGTATATTCATATATACTTTTATATATTATATAATATTTTTATGATATATGTTTCTGTACATATATCACACATAAAATTAGAGTTGATATAAATACATATACTTATACATATATAATATTTATATGATACATATATAAACATATACCATATAAAAATAGTTCAAGTTATTTCATATAACTAAATGTAAGATCTAAAGCTATCAACTCTTTAAAGAATAAATACACCTATATTTTAGTTTCCTTCAATTAGAAAAAAGAAAGTTTATTAATAAATGAGTGAATACATTTAATTTTATTAGATTTAAAAAAATATATTTCAAAGGCACCCATCAAAAAGTTGAGAAGATAGCACAGACAACAGGAAAATGTTTCCCAAACATAGATCTGATGAAAGACTTATATCCAAACAGTTAAAGGGCATATAAGATGCAATGATGAACATATGGATGCTCCATTTAAAACGTGTGGTTAGGTATTTTTGTCTGGATGGTGAGTGAGTATTCACGATCTTCTGAAAGAATTCCCACAGCATCTGTCAGCAGGTAAACACAAATGCAAATATAACAACCCCTTTCAGGCTACTTCACAAATGATTACAGTCACAAAAACAGATGCTAAAAACATAGACACTGGATCTCTCATATACAGACATTAGAATATTTAATGAATTCAGCCATTTTATGAAGCATTTGATTGTTTTTCAAGTTTTTAAATATTTCCATATTTAGTAACCATGGGAATTAGCAATTCTAAACCCACTTATACACTGAAGACAATTATAAATGCATGTCAATTCAAAACAATTATATGAATATTCATATCAACATTATTCATAATAACTTCCCATATGGGAGTAATTCGCTTGCCCATCAAGTGGGGAATGAATATACAATGTTGTATTATATAACCATATAATAGACATTATTCATTCATAAACAAAACAAGGACTGTTGTATGCCAAGTGGAACAAGCCTGAAATCAAAGCACACAAATGCTTGATTCTATTTCTAGAAAATGTCCAGAATAGACAAATCTATAGAGGCACAAACTACATTAAGAGTTGTAAATTGATGAGGTAGGTACACTAAAGAATGGCTGTTAAAGAGCCTGAATTTTGTTTTGGGATCAATTAAAATATTCTCATCCTAGAATGAAGTAATGGTTGATTGTGGTATACTTTGAAATGGTTTATAAGCAGTATCTCAATTTTACTGTCACTAAAATGTTTATTAAGTGCGAACTTTTATTAAAGTTAAAACTAGCATAATATTTATATCCAACTTCACACAGATTCTGTGGTTATTCTGCCTGTAGATTTACTGTGAAGGTTTAACAAGTTCTAAGAACTTTTATAAAGGTGCAAATGCAGCCTGTTAGCAACTGAACTACTTCTTCCAAGTGCACTTGTGTCCAATCAATGAGACAGGGAACTCATCTGTTGTGTAGCTACTTTCTCAGAATTGAAATCCTCTTCTGGAGAGAGGAAAACTCGTAAAGCTCAGAAGGGAAATGAAATGAAGCAGTAAGTATCGACTTACTGGAGGTTTGTCATTGGAGAACTCCAGGGACTCAACTTCCTGAGTCGCCATCATGCTGAGGTAAGATATTTGATGATGTACCTTTGAAGGTTCATCAAGGTAGACATAAGTAAAATCATGTCTTTGACCTGTCGTTAGTGCCCTCTCTGTATGTTTTCACCTTTCTCTAAAAGACAGTCACACATAATACACTTCAAAATAAAATAAACTTTTAACTCAAAGATTAAGAAAATTGAAAAAAAAACCAAATTGAGTCAAATAAAAGAGAAAAATAGTAAAAATAGTAAGCACGAGGATAAAGTTTATAAAACAGAACAAAAAAAAAGTTTATACCAAAAACTAATTAGAGCCATTTCATGAAAAGCTGAAAAATATAAATAGAACAATGGTAAGGTTGACTTGTAAAAAAACAGGTTTTAACATGACATAAGCATGTACATGCACATAGCTATATGTCTATCTACATAGAAAGCAAAATAACAAAAGCAAGAATGAACATAGAACGATTATGAACAGAGAAATTCAAAAACCAAGCCAGTGGGATAGGCTATTCTATAGATAAAGATATTACATATTTGATTTTAAAACTTTAAAACCTTAAAAAGTTTCTGCAAAGTGAAAAGCTCAATTCAGTCATGAAAATGTAGCATCCAATCCAAAGTGAAAGAAAGAAAAAATAAAGAAGGGGTAGAGAGAAAGACAAACAGAATCAAAAAGGGAAGGAAGGGAGGGAGGGGTGGACAGAAAGAGGAAGGGAGGGAGGGAGGATGATGAGCCAGTGAGATGGCTCACTACCTGGAGAAATTTGTAGACAAAGCTGATGATCTGAGTTCAATTTCCTGGACCTACATAGTGTATTATACACTGACACAGACACAGACACACACAGACACAGACACACACAGACACACACACACACACACACACACACACACACACATATTCACAGACATACAGACACACACATACACACACATACACACATTTAATTTGGTGATTTTTAACCTGTTTTTAGTTTTATTGTGACTGTGTGTGTGCGTGTGTGTATGTGTGTGTGTGTGTGTTTACACTGTGTCAGAGCTTTGTACATGCTGACCAGGTGCTCCCAGTCATACTTTTGTAACTATTTAGAAGCTAAAAATTCACATAAATTCAGATAAAGCATATCAACTCTGATGCTGTCAATGAAGCTTTTTGAGGTAGCTGATTTTATCCTCCCTACTATGTACAGAATTAAGTGAGAATTGGCAAATACGAAAGCGAAAAGACAGAACTACAAAGTTCATGAGGCTGAAAAGGGCTTCTGGTTCCTGCAGGCTAGTGTTCAGAGTGGAGTAATGGTTTCAGAATCATGAGCTCTCATAAGCTGTCCATCATTGTGTGTAGTATACATACACATTCCTTGAAAACACATGATAATAATGAAATAACCTTGCATGGCTGAAAATATGTATACATTTGAACATTTGCATCAACTATGCATACTCAGAAGTATATGCATCACATATATGTGATACAGCACACCACTGGGAGCAGCCTCACAGCCCGTGGATGCGAGAAAACTAACGTATAACGCTGTATATCAGTTAGAAAGAAAAATCATTAATCATAAAATTAACACAAATAATTCAAAATCCTCTTAGAGAATAAAAATAATCATTTCAGATAACTATAGTAACATATATAACTTATGTAATTTTGAAAGCACAAATAATACTGCCAGGATGCATACAGAAAGGGCTTTAAATTTAGTCAATATTTCATTGCTTTAGAAACATTTTTCAATTAAAAAAGTACAAACGGGGGTCCATCCCACATGCAGACACCAAACCCAGACACTATTGCGGATGCCAAGAAGTGCTTGCTGCCAGGAGCCTGATACAGCTGTCTCCTGAGAGGCTCTGGCAGATCCTGCCCAATACAGATGTGGATGCTTGCAGCCAACCATTGGACTGATCACAGAGACCCCAATGAAGGAGTTAGGAGAAGGAGTAAAGGAGCTGAAGGGGCCTTATCTGACATTAATGGGAGGGGAGGTCCTTGGTCCTGTGTAGGCTTGATGCCCCAGTGTAGAAGAATGCTAGGGCGGTGAGGCAGAAGTGGGTGAATGGGCAGGGGAACACCCTCATAGAAGCAGAGTAAGGGGGGAATTGGATAGGGGGTTTGCAGAGGAGAAACTGGGAAAGAGAATGACATTTGAAATGTAAATAAATAAAATATCTAATTTTTAAAAAATGATATATTGGCAGTTAAAAAATGTTCAAAGACTTTTTAAAAATTTTTGTATTTGTTATATATAGCCTTTCTGAGCTGAGAAAACCCCATTTGGTAAATATGTACAGGAGCTTGCTTGACTAACGGAAGCTACTTTATCAGCGACATAAAATCATATTCTTTCATACTTGAACACTAGTCTAGATAGCTTCTACTGATAGCCAAACCTTTGAGCTTTCTGCTGACATTTTTGATCGTTATATCTTCCCTTTTGGAGAGTAAAACTCCAACTAATAATCCAATAAGCTACTTTATAAAATACTGGGAAAACAAACAGACTGAATTTTTATATCTCAAGTCATACAGTGGTTTTTACTTTAACCAAATGAAACATATATATCACATATATGCTTATATATAATACATTCTCTATTATATATTAATGTATTAATATATATAATTTTAAGACATCCAAACCAAAGAATTATATTTCTGTTTGTTTCATTTTTGTCAGATATGTTGATACATTAACTGCATTTGACACAACTTCATTTGAGAAAGTGGAATAGAATCAGTAGACGATGAATTAGCTGTTCATTTTTTTTACATTTCTAAGAATTCCTCATCTATACATACGCTTAGCTAATAAATGATTGAATTTAACAGCTCAAGCTTGCATGTCAGTCTTACTGAGTAAGAGACTTGAAATTTTCATACTTCTGAACAAGAAATTACACTTTTGCTAAACAGAGTTTACCACAGCCACTCTCTCGATGTAATTCTTATACATGATGTGCTTCACACCCACAATGTGAAACACACTCAGTAGATAGTTTTCTGTTTTCTTTTCTTTTTAATTTCTTTTAGATCCCACTACAAGCTAAATATAAACTTTATGAGACAGAACTTGAAATCAGAGAACTGGTCTAAGAAAAGATTTCCCTCTTTCTCTAGACTTTTGGAGGTAAATTGGTATTTTACCTGTGCCACTCACAATTCTGTTGGAACAGCTTCAAGTTCCTTGTTGTATTCATAAAACCCCTAAACAAAGAGTGATGCTGTAGTTACAATTATTTCTCTCTCATTTCAGACTTACTGATTGTATTTCTGTTTTTGCAGCTAAGGATTTATTTGACTTTATATGGTCCATCACCAAATACATTTATTTTACAGAGAACACTCTTCTATGGGAAATTGCTTATGATCTCCCAGTATCGTTGTATGTCATTATCTTCTTTTCTATATTCCTCCAGCTAGAGCCATCTACAGAACAATATTGAACACTGAACCGCACTACTTACAAAGGAAGACAGAATAGAATCTATGAAATGAAGGGTAAAATGGGCTTTCAAGTATTACTCAAACCTCTGAATTTAAGTCAAATATGCATTTCAACTTGTGCTTTGTTTGATGTTTCGCTCCATTTAACTTTACCCCCCCTTTTCAATTATTCTTTCAATATCTCTGCTCTATGTTTTAGTCTATATATAAATCATTCACCTCTTTTTTATATTGACAAATGTTTTGAAGCTGTATGTTATATGCATTTATGTATACATATATATCATTGAATGTGTATAGAGGTGAGAATAAATAGATGACTCCTCAATGTAAATGTAAAGAAAAGAATTCTTGCATTTCTAAGAAATATTCCAGTGTCTTTCAATAGATTATACTTAATATTTATTAAACAGCAAAAGGTCTTTATAAGAAAATGACTCCAAACTAAGTAACATAAAATATAATAATCATATACAGAGATTCTCTAATGTTGTACTGTTAAAAAGAGCAAATTTATGATACTTTCATAAATTAGAAAGAATTTTTAAAAATGCACTATAAGAAATGTTTGAGAGCTACCAAATATCATCTTAGGAAAGTTACAGTTGGTACAAATGCAGACTGTGCAAGCGTTCTGAAGAGCAGGTGGCTCTATTTAGTAATAATAAGTGTAAGAATACTCACTGATTCAGTAATGTTCATCCAATTACGGTTTGGATATGAGGACTTTGTGTTTGAATAATTGGACCCCGAATTGTACCAGTGTTAAAACAGTTGTAGAACTTTTCAAAATGGAGTTTAGCTGGAGGATATAACTTCTGGCCACTCCACAGCTCCATTTCCCTGTTTGTGCTGATGATATAGAGTAAGTTGCTGCCACATGATCCCATTGCCCTGGAAATGACTACCATCATATCTTCTTCCACTATATTTGACCATATTTCAAATCGTGAATCATAATAAAGACCTTACAGATTTAACATTTCTTTCCAATAACAATCAAATAGCACACAGAGAGAATTCATGCTTGAGTTGTTCCTATGAACATGGTCACATGTTCTTTAGGTCTTACGGGTTGTTTGCAGGAAGTATGTGGAAAAATTTAGAGCTACAGTCTTGAGGAGGCTTAGATATTAATAAGTAATGCTTCATGAGCTATTTTAGTATAGTTATGAAATAACATGACACTAATAGAAAACAACACACAAACAAGCAAGCAAACATCAAACAATTGACAGTGGAGATCTGGATCATACGGTTTCAAAAGAAAACAAAGTATATCATAATGGACCAAAGACTAGTCATGATACGTTCTAATGATCCGTGTCAGGAGGTTGAATTCAAAAGTGATAAATTTACTAACTTGGTTGAAAATGGAAGCATAATCTTTAGAATATGGCATAAATACTGTTCATTACTTTTAGATCAATCATGCACAGGTAGAAAATAAAGCAAAAGTTGTGAAAATAAGCAGTTCAATGAAGAAAGGAATCTGAATCTCGTTAAAGTTATATTTAGGTTGTACTGTGAGAAAGTGGCTACTATTAATAGAGAGCTTAATATCACTAAAGAGAAATCATACCATTTTCATTGGTACAAAAGAAAATATATCTGAGTATCAGACTGATTCATGGTATTTTCCAGTATGTAAAGAGGACTCTTATGAAAAAATATTCATTTAAAAGAACAGTGCCTGAAAAGAAAGATTCTTCAAGGTACTCATCTGGAAAATGGCTGCCTGGGGAAATATTTTTCCATGATTGGCCATGATAGCACAGAGGTTTCTGAGGCTATGGTTCTCAGTGTCCAGACATCTCACATGGAAAACATCTAACAGGGACAGGAGAAGTTGGAATTCTCACATGGGGCTGCTTTTGAAGGAATGAAGAATACAAGAGTTATGGAGTTCAGGAGGCTTGTGTCAAAGTTCCTGATAAAAGCAGAAGAGGCCAGCAATGTGTGATAATAAATAAGGCCAACTGCAAGGAATTCTCCAAAAGTCCAGTGCATACGTTGCAATGAAGAATTTGGGATATTGGAGTTACCAGAAATATACAACCAAGATTGTGTTGGTTGTCAACTTGATGAGATGTACTGTTACCTAGGAGTCAGGCTTCTAGGTAAGATAATAAGTGAAATATCTTGATTAGATTAATTGTAGTGCACATGGATCCTGGGCTTGGATCCTGCATTGATTAAAGGAAGAAAATGTACAGTATTTATCATTCTCTGCTTCTTTTCCATGGACACAATGCATTCAGATGCTTAAAGTTCTTGTTGTCATGACTCTACTGTCATGATGGACTATAGCCTCAGACTATGATAAACCTTTTTACCCTTTAGTTGCTTTTGTTTTGTTATTTTATTACATCAAGAGAACGTGACCAAAACTGTAGCCAACCTAGAATAACTGTAGTCAGTGAGTGAAGAAGTATCAGGGTCCAGCCTGTGCTGCAAGCACCAGGACTGTTGGTGGGTCTACCCAATCCTGAGGAATCCCCAGTAGTAACAGCATCAAGCCTAACATATGCATATTGGGAGTTACAGAGTTTGGCATAAATAGACTTTCTCTTTAGTGTGTTCTTACCATGCTGAGAAGAGCTCTTGGTGCTGCTTCAAGAATATTAGCATATTAGCAAGAATATTTACGCTGGGCTAGGACAAGGCAGTAGTCTCAGGCAAGAATTTGACATTGGGCTAGGACAAAACTCAAGATGAATACAGCTGAGGAGTGTTCTTTGTACCTTGATTGTCTTGCTAAGTCACTAAATACTGTAATCATAAGACATTTGTTGATGATTTGTTTGTTCCTTAACAAAATTTTTATGCTTTCTTTGTTTCTTGCCTACTTTGTCTTTGACCTAGAATTTACCCACTTCTTTGCATGTACCTAGAATGTTATAAAAGCAGATTGGAAAAAAAATTACCTGCTTCAAACCTGTACTTCGTCCCAAGAGAGCCTGTTGACTGAGTGAGTGGCTTGGTGAGGTGGCACCCAAAGTGGGGCTGCAGTACAAGGGGAACCATGAAGGACATGATGGGAGGCAGTTGTGGGGGAAAGCACCCAAAAAGGAAAATATAGAAAACTTAGGCAAACAGTAAAACCCTGTAAAACCTGGGCAGAGTAATGGCAGAATGCTTATTGTATATATACTTAGAGATATGCTAAAATCTAGAGGAGCAGAGATAATTCCCATAGTTGCTTTTACTCTTTGGAATTTAATTAGAGATAGTTTAGACACTAGACATGAGAGAAAGAATGGGTTTCCTCCCCATATCCAGGAAAGCTTTGGAAAATAGAAAGAAAATGAAAGTAAGGTGTTTCAGAACTCTCCTAGGGTGAAGAGGAAGTTAGGAGACATCCTGCTTTCTTTGTCATTTCTACTGGGGGAATGCCTCGTTTTGGTTCTGGGTCCCTTAGCTAGTATATTCATGTCCTTTTAGTGGGACATCTGGTTCTCATCCCTCTCTGTCTAATGTATGTCCTTGGCGCACCAGTCTGTTCATATTAGTCAGTATATGTCTGTGGTTTCATTTTGTGGCTTGATTGTTGCTCTGGTACATATTCAAAAGAAAGAAAGTGTTAAAACTGTATCTACTGGTTTTTCTCTTTTTAGGCAGTCTCAGTTGACACAAGAAAAACTGATAAACTGCATTGGAACCCTACAGATGTAGCTAGGAGTCTAGCACTGCTGGAAAAGCCCTGCTGAGGACTGACTGTAAAAGCTACTCTTAAAGGGGCCAGCAGCTTCTCAACATCTCTAGACAGGAAGCTAATGGCTGTTTCTCCTACAGAAATCTCTGTGGCTGTGATTATTGGATTAAGAAGATGACAAGTTGCTTCTACATTGAAATTGTAGCTAGAAAAATGTATGAAAATTTGTCTGTCTAGTCTAAATAAGTAAATATGTATAACCATTTCACGTTAATTTCTGACTGGTCTTAAGTATCTAAATATGTTCTGCATGTCTTGGTTCTAGATTATTGGCTTATAAGTTATTTAGTATGGTTAAAAGTTGGTAACATCAGTAACAGAAAGTTGGCTTAAAACTGGTAACTCCAACCGAGTCATTCTGGGGAACAACATGGCATGAACCAACCCAGGGAAATAGGTCTCTAAGATACCTCTAAATTGGGATAATATTTTATTAATTTCCTGTCCTAGAAACCAGACTTATAAAAGATAGGATTTAAAACAATGTTTCTTTAATGAGATACTAAAAGCTGCACCATCATGCATTCATGTTCAAACACTGGCAGCCAAGCTATGTAACATGAAAATAATGAACTTGGTATTGATTTAAGAGAGACTAGATTTTTTTTTATACTGGTAAAAATGGCTTCACCTTCCACAATTATGGTTTTGCTCTGAAACTACAAAGAAACTTTTAAAAATCATAGTTAAATATACATAAAGCTAATGGAACATTGATAGTTTACAAGTCAATATTTTAATTTTCTCTTGGTTGTCTTATGAATATAAACTTAAAGATGCTTCACATCATGCTAAAACATCTCTGTTCAATCAGTATATCTAGCCCTCTGCATTGAGGAAAAAATGTTCTGTGCCAACTTTTACTAGGTCTCAAAGGCATGAGTGTAGTCCTGTTGTCTAAGAGTCATTTGTTAACTATATTTCCAAAATATGAATATCAATACAATGGTAAATACTAATATACATCTTCTTTTAAACTAAAGTTCACATAAGCTTCAGAAAATCAAGAGTCCTAAGACTTAGACTCCTTGTCACAGATCAAATGGATTCCAAATAAGTGAACCTGCCTATTCTGATCCAATACAACAGATGGCCCCAAATATAATTTATATAAACTAAATTATATCATAAAAGTTAAAAGTTATATACATGGAAACATGCATATAATAACTACATGCAAGTTTGCACATGCATGTTTATATATAAATTATCTATGTTAAAAGTAAATTATACAAGTTATTTAGAAGTTATATTCACTGAAAATTTATATACACTAATATATACAATAAATATAAATTATACTCATTAAATATTAATTACATAGTTTAGATGAAAACTATATACATTAAATATAATTCATATGTGTTAAAATATGAATTAAATATGAGTTAAATTTATAAAATATAAGTTGTAATCTACATAAAATAAATAATTTCACATTTCCTCAATAACATGGAATTATGGAATGAGTTCATGGAGCTCTAAAATTCGGTTATATAAAACAAAAAAAGGGGTGTTGTATACTCCTTCAACACAAAATTTTATTTTGACTGTTTTGACCTTGAATACTAAGGCACTCTTTACCGCTGAGTGTCTATGGCATCCTATAATTAGGCATACTTATACCTAGGTGAAACAGAAGTATCTGCTTACTGGGATATGGCATGGTTCCAATAGGGTGTTAATATGGGGAAGAAGGCATGTTTATGTTTTTCTATAGAATGGTGAAGAAATAAGGTGACTGCAAGAGCATATGGTTAGACATACAGATTATGGGACAAAGAATGATGCTAACCGTGAGCTTGCTGAATGCCCTGACAATGGTGACATGGAAGCAGTACTGTACATAGGTTCCTGACACACCTTTGCTACATCTTTCTTTATGGTCAAGGCCAGAAACTTGGAAGAAGAATATCTCTAAAACTGTAACTCATAGCATAGAGATGGGCATGCCTAAATGTTATGAGGGATCTGCCCCTGCTCTTCATGAGATATGATCTTGCGGATTTAAAACCACAGAGAGGTGGAACTGGCATTTAGCAAAATGTTGGATGTAAAGAATGTTTTATCAATCCCCAATGTGGTTTAATGATTCTAATAATATGTGAATTATTGATTGGGCAGGAAATCAATCAAACATTGGACAAAAGGAAATGTCCATAGGTCTTTGGCAATCACATTCAGGTCATTTTCAAAGGCATATTTGGAAATTAGATGCACCTGTCTATAAAGTTGTGATAGAAATAGATAATATTATGGCAATATCTGGATTTTGAACAAATGTTAGTGCTTGTGTTAAGGCTCCTAGTATTTTATTAATTGGTCATGTTAAAACTTTCTTTTTTTCTACAATATTTAATGTAAGTTGTATTGATTGTTCATTTTCTAATTTTTTTGGTGTATTGAAATCTGGTATATCTGTTATGGTGGTCTATCAACCAGCTTTTGTTTTATTGCCTATGAGTATAGCAGGACCTTGGTACTATGAAAAAGGCTTATAAATATTGGAAAAAGTGATTCAGGGTTTAAGCAAAAGCAAGAGGGTATTGGGTTTGATTATTCCTGGTATAGCAGCTTTAAGAGTTAGAAGCCATCTCAAGTGTCATGCTAAATACCTTTGTATTTGTGCCACTTCTAAATTTTACAATGACAGTTACTATAAAAGGGAGAAAATTCAAAGACATTTGCAGGGTATTTGGCATACTTCTAACATCTCTATGGATATTTTAACTTTGCATACTAAGATTATGAATTTAAAGAATGCAGTTTTGCTGAGTTTTAATACTGCAGATACTGCTGATAAAATTATTTGTGGGTTAAGATTAGTACTTCCATCTTGGTCAAGCTTCAAAATTGGCTCATGTAGTTTGATCATTTTGGCTCTTCTTGTCCTGGGAATACCTTTATTCCTGCCAATTTTGATAAAACTTGCCTTTAAGAATATCAACATTCTTGTGGCCAAAATACATGGCCTGAAACTAAAAATGAATTCCCAGACAACATCTCTAGTTTAACAAGCTGGCAGTCAATGACAGGTAAGATTCTGTACCAAGCTTACCAACCTAAGACAAAAGTGCATTGCTTTGGATTATGTATATTCAATGATAGGTAATAAAAGCATTCTTGTCAGAACAACCTAAGACATGTGAAGTTTAGTTTATGAAATTAAAAAAAGAGGAGATATGGTGAGCTCATAGGAGAGTTCTTGATGCTGCTTCAAAGATATTGGCAAGAATATTTACATTGTGCTAGGATAAGTATGTAGAATCAGGCAAGGATCTGATTTTGGGCTAGGAAAAGACACAAGATGAATACAGCTGAAGAATATATTCTTTGTTTCTTAATCAACTTGTTAAGTCACTTAATACAGTAATCATAGGACCATAGGTTATGCCTTGTTTGTTCCTTGATTAGTTTGTACTTGGCCTAGAATTTACCCTATTATTTGAATGTACCTAAAATGGTATAAAAGCAGACTAGAAAAAAATAAATCCACTTCAGCATTTTCTAGGGTCATGTTATAATGTTGTATAATTTTCTTTTATCTTTAATCCTCACTACCTCCCTTGAGACCCTGTTGGCTGACTGAGCTGGCTTGGTCACCAAACCATCCTCCTGTTTACTCTATACCACTGCATAACATACACATATTTTTGACTTTCGGAGAGATAATTGTAAAGAGACTTCTTTGAGTACTAAAAGGTAGTCCTAGACTTTTGTAAAAGGCTTTGGAGGACCCTTTAATTTTAACTAAAGTCACATTTTAGCCTTGAGATGTCAAATATGGGAGTGTAACATTATAGTTTGAAACTTCACATGATTGTAGAATCAATCTTCTAATTAGTGGCAGTAAGTGGTCAGCTTTGGACATATTAAACATGGAGCCTAGCCGGGCGGTGGTGCCGCACGCCTTTAATACCAGCACTTGGGAGGCAGAGGCAGGCAGATTTCTGAGTTTGAGAGTTCAAGGCTAGTCTGGTATACAGAGTGAGTTCCAGGACAGCCAGGGCTACACAGAGAAACCCTGTCTCAAAAAAATAAATAAATAAATAAATAAATAAATAAATAAATAAAAAATAAACATGGAGCCTGCCAGATGAATGTTCAGAGGAACAGTGCTTCTATCTTATAGCAAATATGCTTTCAGACTTAGTTTTATTGCTTTCAAGTTGATGTCATATAATATCAAGGAGCTGACAACTAGACAAACATGGGCCAAACCACCGTTATTTCTTCAATACTTTGATGAACCAAATCTCCACTAACCATGAGTCAAAATAAATCTTCCTTTATTTGTTACTTGTTGGAAAATGAGAAAAGTAACTATGCAGGGATTAAAGCAATTTTTCTAACATCGTATAAAAAAGGATATCTGTACATTTATAGTAGTAGTATTAGTGAAAAGAGTTTGGGGTAAGTTAAAAGTATTTATTTGGCATATGGATAAGCAGTCTCATGTCACACTGTATACAAATTACACATAGTAGATTAGTTGTACACAGATCACAAGTAATAAAACAGTACTTAATGAGAACATTAGCATGATAAATTATACTATAGGGGATTTCTTTCATAAATTTAAACATATTAATGCATAAGATGGTCTATATTTTATATGAAAATAACTGATTCAAATAGGAATGGCCATCTCTTGGTAACTGAAGTAGGCTTTAGAGACAAATTAAAAGAGAGGTGGAAATGAGAGAAAGATTCTCTATAAAACAATGTTGGTTCTGTGCTGAGTAGCAAGGGCATTAATTAACCCATCCTTCCATTCATGATCTCCAAAAGATAAAAGGGAAATGGGAGGTAAAGAGAGTGATTAATATAGATGTTGTGAAAGAAAAGATAACTGGCCTAACTATTGAAAATAAAATTTCGGAATAAATATGCTATGTGTTGCAAGCTACAAAATTTTATATTGCAAAGATGTATGCATTATTCAAGTAAAAAATCTTGGTTAGAAAGGCTTAAAAGTACAAGCTCTTGAAAGTTTGATATTCAAAGGTATTAAGGGAATGTGAGACTACACAGCATTGAGGAGGTAGCCACTGGCATCACATCAAACCTCAACCTTGGTGTAGGGAGTATAAATGTCAAAACCTGTTGGGAAACCCTGATGATTAATGTCATTGTCAATCATGTCCAGATAGCTCCTCTGAAACTGATCAAAATGGAGACTTCCCTTTACCAACAGGAATTCACTTTCTCTGACCTTGTCTTGGGATCCCTCATACCCTCTACCTGAGGGAGGTCAAATATATAAATGGTCAAATGACAAACCAACAGGTTCAACTTTCTCTTTCCCGATATAAGTCTACCCAGAGAGTACCTGAGATTCTAGAACACTTCTCCATATCAATGTGGAATTTGCAGTATTTTAAACTCCAATCAATGAAATTACTCTAAGTAGAACTCCTTCCAACTCTCCAAGGCTCATATATAGCATTGGTTCAACCAGAAAAAAGGTATGTACACAAACTAAGATTAACCATTAAAATGAAGCCTGCCAGTCCATCCTACCCTCCTCCAAACTCTCTAAGGTAGATCAGGTACTGCAGTCCCTACCTACTCGAGATTCTGCTTCGTCTTTCTAGCCCTGTATGAATAATAATAAATGGTGGTTATTAATAAATTAGAGCAAATATTTTAAAACAGCTAACCAGAAGAAGAGAATATTAAAAATTTTACAGCATTTAAATTTATAAAGAGATACTAATAGCTATTGGTGATGACAGTTATCAGAGGGGACGAGGGAGACCATGAGTGATAAGCACGCCCATACTTCCCATCTCATTGATAACTACTATTTCAATGTGTGTGTGTGTGTGTGTGTGTGTGTGTGTGTGTGTGTATCCACAGGTGTTTTCCAAAGACAGAACGACTTAACCATTAGTTCTCTTAGGACTGTAGTTGAAGATTTGGAACTTCCTGATGTGAGTGCTTGGATATTAATTTGGATCCTCATCAAGATAAGGAAGCAATCTTAACTACTGAGTAATCTCTCTATCCGCATTGTCAAATACATTTTAAGTGGCCTTCTGATAGCCATGGAATTTGAATGATAAAGAAAGTTGGTGTCCTTTAAGAACCATACGTCTAAAAAAAATTAAATTTTAGCAGATCACATTTTCTTCAGAGTAAAAGGATGCTTGCCTAGTGGGTACATGTAGACTATATGAGGATCAAAGATTGAGAGAGGAGCACACTGTGGTGTGATCATTTCACTGCAGTGTTTTTGAATCTACAGCTACAGTCTCTTTCCTAAAACATAATTGGTAACAATAAAACATTTCTCATCTAAACTATGAAACACTGGAGGAATAAAAACAAAGATGCCATTGTTGGGAATATATAATTTGCTTCAGGTTAAGAGGAAACAGGAAGAAAGTTATAATGTTCTTCATGGTAGTAGAAACATTGCAAACTGGCCAGAGGCTGCCCACTAAAGAGCATATAGCAGTTAGAAAGATAAACACTCCACAGAAACTTCCTGAATTTCTAGTAGAACACCCAAAGAAAATGGTGTCTGAAAATTAAAGCAGAGACATGATAGAGCATTTTAGAAAGGCAGAAAATGAGAGAACAAATAGAAAAGTGAAATTTGTAAAATTTATTAAATAAAAATCTGAACTATAAAAGTAATAGTTATTTATAGTGATTATATTTCATAAGTAAGACTTTAGATATGAACATAAAAAACAGAAATGAAAAAAGAAACAACCCAGAATTGTAATAAAAGTAAGCATGTGAAGAATTTCATAAGCAAATAAAATATATGAAAGCTTTACAGAAAGAATTCAAGGTTTAAAAAGACCAAGGATGTTCTGGCTCTAACGTATTTAAATCATAAAGCCTACATAGACCTAAATAGAGAATCATGAAGCTCCCTATTTCTTTTTTTCTTCTTCTTGTATTTTTTGACATGTCAAGATGAGTTAGCATTGGTATTAAACTCATGAGCAACAACATTTACTTTTGAAAAGTAATCATGTAAAGAATGATGGAGAAGAAAAGGGTGACATGAAGGAAGAAACATTCATTTTAAAGTCCATGAGTTCCATGGCAATTTACTTATAATATTCTATGAGTTGTCTGCTTTTCCAAAGAGATGAAATAACAGAAATATAGAACAAAATCTTTTATAGGTAGAGAAGTAGATCAATTAATAAAACATATGAATCACATAATTGTTGACAATAGTGTTAATTTTTTTGTTTCAAAGTGCTATTAATTATCAACTGGCTAATTTATTCATGTAAGAGGACTTTTTTTTCAACCTTCATGTTATAATACAAGTTTGCTTTCCTCCATCATAAACAAAGCAGGTGTGACAAAAGCAAATTATGATTTATGCAAAAGTTGTTCTAGGCACTTCCTCCCGCGCTGAACTTAAACTAACTCCATTAGGATTAACTTTGATCCTGGTTGTATACATTCAAAAGTTTAACTTCAGAATAGTAGAAACTTGTTAGCTATTAACTCATTAGTGATTCATGTATTGTCTATCCACTCTGATACCTTAATATCACAGTCTATATCAAAGAAAATGTTTTTTCCTAAACTATGATCATAACATATTAATAGTCAAATCTGATAAGTTCTCTATTCCTAACAAAACAAACCTTTTAACACAAGTTACTCTTTTAGTTTCTTATGAGGATTACTTTATTTAGAATCTTGGAGAAGCAAACATAGATTAAATATTCCTTAATATCATAGGTGAGGATTCAAGTTTTAACAGGAGAAAAGAATCACACATTACTAAAAAACCCAACAAAATAGAAGATTAAAATAGTATATAATGGTCTCTGAAAATATAATAGTCATTGGCTGTATAGGACTTTTCCCAAATTAGACTGGATATATTTCTAAAAGCAGAAAAAGGTCTGTAATTTGATTTCTGATGTTCAATTTTTAATTAGATTGTAATGATAAATTAGAAGAAAAAGAAAACATGAGTATAAAAAGTCTATCAAACCATGACCAAACAACCTATTAGGAATATGGTTGTCCTACACACAGAAACATACATGGATAATAAAATACTTAAAAATAGAAGTGTCTGGTTTAGAGGAGACCAAAGAATAACTTGGACTTCTAGAAAAGAAGGGATGAAAAATGGCTCCCTAGTAGAAGAAATAAATGAAGGTTCATAATGCGTAGGTTCTTAGACATCTAATAAAGCTTATAAACTAGAAGACTTCCATAAAGCATAAGAACTGGAAATCAACTCTATATGTTCATAACCTAAAAATAAATATATTGAAATGCATTTATGAAGATTAATCAAGATATATCCATGGATGCAATAATAAAGTCCGTATGTGTATTGGTGCCATAAATTAAAATTTATTTTCATCACTATTTTTATTTCTTCTTGTCTAGTAAATACTTGAAATAGTTCCCAAAGAATTTTATTGATTAGATGCCTTAGAAAACAAAACTTTCTTTTCTTTTCACGTTTTCAAGTGTCAAGATGAGTAACCATACATATGCTTCAATACAAAACATATTTTTAAAAAGAGAATCTAGAAAAGAGTGATCCATGTGAAGGAAGAGCAAGAAAAAATAAATTTTGTATTTGTCTAACAGCGGCCAAGCCATTCTTAGTGAATAGGTTGAATTATTAATAATATTCACAGTCTGAAAATTAATTATATTTTGAGACATGTATAATAGTCTATCTTTAATCTATAACTATCATCTATCTACCTATCTATGTTCCATTTACCATCCTTCTATCAATGTGTCAATTTATCAATCTGTCATTCATTATTTACCTCTCTATCTTCTCTCTATTTATACCTATTATTTTTGCTGGATAAAAATTCATCCTGATTGGTAACCATATTAGTGGTCTGAAACTCACATTAGTAAAATGAAGGATGTTTTCTCTCATCTGGAAGTTAATTAAACTGCTGTTTTTCTCAACAGATTTCAGAAGTGTGTTCTATCCACACAACTGTAAGGGTCAGCAGGACTCAATACAACTTAAAAGATAATATAAATTTATCAATATCTGGTGTCCAATTTTAGTAAGGTATAATTTCAAATGTGCGATGTATTCATGACGAAGGGCTGGGTAGAACAGTAGAAGGAATCAGAGGGCTATGGGCCTGAGGGTTATGATAGGAAGGAATGTTTTAACACATAATTTTTGGAAGGTTTTGGAATAGGTTAAAATTGACTTACGACATTTAATGGTGAGTTACAGAATAAATAGAGTCCTTTTATTATTTTTTAAGTGTTTTGGGATTTGTTTTCATAGTTTGCAGTATCTACTCACCCACACTGGTGCAGCTTTCCCCATCAGTATCCAATGCCCAGCCTTCATAGCAGGAACACTTGACCATGTGCTTGTGCTGCTCGCATACTTGACTGCACCTCAGGTGAGAAGCACAGTAGTCGACAATTTCACAGGTTCTATTGTCCTTCTTGAGCTGATGTCCTTCAGGGCAGGAACAGACAATTCCTCTTCCAGGAACAACAGAACAGTGGTTGCTACAGCCTCCATTGTTCAGAGAGCATTCATCTGTCAAGGGACAGATGTTCTTGGTCAGATTATTTTTCTAAGTCCATACTACTCACTGATTGAATTCTCTAAGTCTGGAATTAGAGTTGGAGATTTTAGAACCCAATATAAGTCAATCCCCAGCACTCAGTGAACACAAACACTTTTAGAGATGATTCAATAGCAGAATTGATTTATAATTGATAAGCATTGGGAATGCAAGTTTCCATTTCTACTAAGTTTATAATATAGCTTCCGTTGGCCCACTGATGCACATGTGTTCAGTACTTTTGTTAAAACTAGGAAAATTACCCTAAACCTTTTAGAAGCTGTTCAAAATCAGTTGTAAATTTCTTTCAGCAGAGAGACAGACATTAAATACCTGAGTATTTAATGCTTATAAATAAATATATATATATGCATATGTAACTACAGTGAGGAATAGTTTTCTTTGTTCCTTGTGTCCTATATATTGGTTGTTATGACTAACTCAGTGAGGACATGGAAATATAATATATAATACAGAAACAAAATTTTCTAGTATTTCAGCACTAGTAATAAGCAACCATTGTTCACCATATGCATAATGAAAAAAGTTTATAAAGAAAGAGAATGCTTTCCTCATACCACTTGTATTTACACTTTGGATATGTGCATTTATTATTCTTTTTTATAATCACAAATTTTTAGGCTCTAGAAAAACATAAAATATATCTAATTAAATTTATCACCCTGCCATTTAATAGTAAATTAAAGATAGCGTATGAATAAAATTAAAGTAAAAAAAGGAATATAACTTCCAAAATTTGCATCAGATTTTCAGTATGAGCAAATTTCAGAAAGTCATGCTCTTGAGTAATGTAGCAGATTTCTGTTTTTACAACCCCACAGACCCTACTATTTTCTCTACCTCCGTACTGTTCTCAACAATTCCCTTATGTTCCCTACAGTTTCCTACTACTCACAAGGAAGAGACAGATACATAGTAACAAGTCTGGGGCTTCTTATTATTTCTTTGCACCAAAAATATTGTTTTGAGTTCAGCATGCATAACTTTAATCACTGAGCTAAGAAAACTGAAGCAGGTGGATCTTTGTGAGTATGAGGTCAAACTGGTGGCCACAGTGAGTTTGTTGTTGGCACTCTCTGCACTGTGAGACTTTATGTTAAAATAAAACAAAACAACCGCATCAAGCAACAGTAAAAGTCAAGGAAAAATAAGAATTTAAAAATTGTTTCTCAAAACAGATCTAGTTGTTCTTCTTCAGGGAAGTGCTAAAAATAACTGTTGTATAATAACTGAAAAATTATAGTAAAATTTTCATATAGAACCTAAATGTTCCTGGTGACTCTAGAAGTATATTTCTTGTAAAAAGGGGCTGTAATTCCATTAGCTATTTTTCTTTAAGAATTGAATTCATGTTAGGTATTATTTTGGAAAGAAAAAATAGATTTATTTTCAAATGTGCTTGTTCTGCAGTAATCATGATCATTGGGTAACTGTAGCCATCTTGAAGTAGTTGCACCATTTTAGTTCAAATGACACCCCTTTTCAAAAGAACTACTGTAAAGAAATGTCATTTTACCCAGCAGTTTAAAAAAAGGGGATTTCACAATATTTTTAGTTTATTTCAAATATAATTTCTTTTGTCTTAGCACTAATAATTTCTGATGCCCTTTACGGATTTAAGTAACATTAACTAGGAAAAATGAAACTAGAAAGGCCAGGTCACAGTTAGCCTTTCCTTTTCTTTATGTTACGGAGTTCCAGGGTATGATTTGTTGTTCTTAACATTATTCACACTCTTTGTTGATGCCTCCCTCAGTATCCTTTAGCAAACATACCTAAATCCTGTACTTGATAAGTCTTTGATTTTCTGAAGATGGGAAATGTTTTTTCCCCTTTTATATGTATTGTGTGGCGAAAAGAGATAGCTATTCCATGTTCTTTTAAAGTCTGCTGAATTGATCATTTTAACTAGATAAGCATACAAAGGAAACTATTATACAAGGACTTCAAAACAGAGACAGCATCATAGCAACTCAGGTAATAGTCTGCCTTAAGTCCAGCTTCTCTTCCTGTAACAAATGAAATCACAGTTTCTCTTGTAATGTCTGAAGGCTCGTCAGCAGTAAGTTTCACTGTGAGCGGTGAGGTTTCCCTGTTCTCAGTGACTTCCTGACACTAATCAGTTCAGCTACAGAACTGTAGGCAGGAGCTAGAGATGTAACACTTGCAGAGCTCTCTATCTGGTAAATGTCTAGTGATTGTTGGTTTTTTTCTTGTTTTCAGAATTCCTTGATCATATTTACTACAATTTATAAAGCCATTCAGTACATAAAAATTAAATATAAGAACAAATGAAGAAGTCTCACTTGAAGGGAGTAAATGGGATGAATGAGTGCTTTGATAATAGATAGATGCTAATAAACTAAAAGGCTCTAATCCCTGGAGAGAAGTAAATATGACAGAACAAGCGATACCACAAAGGTCGCCTTCATCTGATCCATCCGGACAGTCCTTTCTCCCATTGCAGAGTTTCTCTGGCTGCAGGCATACGGAGGTGTCATTAGCACAAGGATACTTGGGTGGTCCACACAAAAAACTGTCACAGTCTTCTTCATCCGACTGATCCTCACAGTCAACATCTCCATCACATACCCAGGCATTGTTGATGCATCGCCCTTAAGGGAAAGGAAAGAAAATGCATTTTGTAATTTTTAATTAGAATGGCCATTATTATTCTCTTTGTCACAGTCAGAATTATTTGCTATTAGCAAAAAAAAAAATCTATTTCTGATTGTTTGACAGTTTGTTTTCATGACAGCATTGGAATAGTCTTGTCTTGCTTGTAGAGTCTGAGCACTGGTGTCTTCTGAGTTTTAAATTACTTTCTATATTATTAAATAAAAAGAGATTCTGTGAATAGCTGAAAATATGTAATAGTTTCAGAAGTAAAGTTTAAATGCATACTTTGAATCATTTACTTTCACAGTTCAACATTTGGGCAAAAACTATTAATTATGACCAAAGCTGAAATGTAGGCAAATGATTTATTTTAGGGGAAGTTGTATTTTATTTATATATGTAACCATAACCCCTCAACATTTTTTAACCTATATATCTTGATATGATCATAAACATTGCTTTGTAAAAGAATATCAGCCCTAGATAACCAGTGTAATCTTAAGCATTAAAAAAACAAAAAACCAAAAACAATCAAAAACAAACAAACAAAAGCTCCTTGGGGGCTACAGAGATGGCTCAATGGTTAAGAGCACTGACTGCTTTTCCAGGAGTCCTGCGTTCAATTAACAGCAACCATATGGTGACTCACAACCATTTATAATGGGATCTAATGCCCTCTTCTGATGTGTCTGAAGACAGCAACAGTGTATACATATAGATTAAATAAATAAATAAATAAATACTTAAAAAAAAACCTCCTTGAAGAATTGTCAGTCCTGATTCCTGGATCCTGCAGAACCAAAGCTGCAAAAGCAGCATAGACTCAACCCAGAAACAGAGTCAGTGTTCAATACTGGAGGTCTGATATCGAAGATATTAGTACATGCCCCAAGAGACCCTTGATTTTTTTTAACAAAGTAGCAAAATCAAACAAACAAAACACACATGACAAAAATGTTTGAAATAACTGTTGTAAGGAATATTTACTATTTGCATGTAGAGGAATAAAACTTGACCAATCCCACTCACCCTATATACAAACTGATTCAAAATACACAAAAACCTCAATGTTAGATATGAACCTAAAACTTAAAGAAAAATAGTATGAAATGTAATTTAGTCTGCAGGCTCAGGCTATAATAGAACTCTGGTCACCCAGGGAAGAGGACCAACAATTGACCAGTCAGAACTTATGAAGCTGAAACATATTTGTATCATAAGGAAACTGCTAGTCATTTGAAGAGGCATCCTAGAGAATTGGAAAACAAAACTAAAACCAAATATCATATGTCTATATGGTGGATTAGTATCTATAATAGAAAAATTCCTAAAAACTTAAAGTAAAAGTACAGCTGAATTAAGAAATTGGGCCATGGAACTGGATGGATAGTTCTTAAAATGAAATATAAAATGACTAAAAATCATTAAAACAATGTTTACCATTGTTGGCCATCAATGAAGAATGAATTAAAACTTCTTTGAGATTTCAGTAGACCCCAGTCAGAATGACTAAAATTAAGAAAATTAATTATGACAAATACTACTGATGATCATGCACCATTGGTGAGAGTGTAAATTGATACAACCTTTTAGAAATCAGTGTTGGAATTTCTCAAAAATAAACCAATAATAGAAGTATCATAAGACCTCACTGTACTGTACCTGGACACTGTCCTAAAGGATGTTATTTCCTATTACATGGATACATAGTCATCCATATTCGTAGCTACTGTATTCACAATAGCTAGATGTTAGATGCAACCCAAATTTACATCAACGAATAAATAGATATTGAAAATGTGGTACCTATATTCAATGTAATTTTATTCAACTGTACAGGAAAAAAGAAATTATGAAATTAGTAGATAGGACCAAACACACACTGAAGTATTCCAGTCAGAAAAATACAAATGCTACATATATTCATTCTTAGGTGGATCTTTATATTTTTGGGTTTACTGGGGATAATGCTCGTCCTAGATGCCATAGGTGTCAAGTGTAAAATGTTTCTCATCATGTCAGTGGATGTTTCCTACAGCCTGCCAATAGGTGCCTGTATTGTTAATGATTTCCCACTAGAACTAGATATTAAAACATTATTGCTAAAGACATAAGACTTAAGTCATAAGACATATGTCTTATGTCTTAAGACATAAAACATAAGACATAAGACATAAGTCACAAGACTTGGATATATAAAGTTGGTACTGACTGCAAAGCTTTCTCCTTGTTAACTAACTTTAAACAGCATCAGAAGGTGTTATATACTCCACTAGAAAGAAAATCAACAGTTTATTTATGTATAAACACTGTAAACTATAATAATGACTAGTTTGGAAAGAATATTTGTCTACATGGGCAACAATGACATGAATGTTATCAGATTAGTGAACTGTTTTGCGACTTGAACTTAAGGTTCATTGTACAGGAGGAAAATCATTTCTGGCACTGTACAACTAACCAAAATCTCATGGTAGGGAGCTCGTAAATTCTAGAGATAAACCTATTTTTATTATTTTGCTAAATGGAAATAACACGTAAGTGGCCTGCAAATTTGTAACTGTAGCTATTGTTAGGTGGAGACCATCAAACTAATCAGAGAATTTCCTTCATGTGTAGTGGATGACGGTTAATGAAGAAACACACATGGTCAATGGGCAGAGACCATGTGATTTTGGAGTGTACTGCTGTAAGTGGAGCAGCTTTATAACTCCTACCCCAAGGATTAGGGATCATCCAGAGAGAAAGAGCGGAAAGAAAGATGAGGTCAAGGCAGGGGAAAGTGAAACAGTGTCTTGGGGAAATCACAGGACCACTGCACTTAGGCAATCATAGCAGTTGCTGTTGCTTGGAAAAGGCCTGAACAAGAGCAATCCAGACAATAGGAAAGGAAGAAGGTCTCAACTGCTCTTCCGCTGAGGAGCTGTTGACAGTTGCTACTTTATATTCTATGTTATGTTATTTAATTTTTCCATCTCTCTTCTTCATCTTCTTCCAGTCTTTCTCCTCAACCTCTGATCTCTTCCTATCCACTCCTCCCCTTTCTTTTTAGAAAAGGGAGGCCTCCCATGGCTATTAACCAACCTTGGCACGTCAAGTTGCAGTAAGATTGGCTATACCTTCTACTCTTTAGGCTAGACAAGGTAGACCACTAGGAGGATAAGGCGCTAAAGAAAGAAAACAGAGCCAGAGATAGTTCTTCCTCCAACTATTAGGAACCCTACTTGAAGACTAAGCTACACAGTATGTGTAAAGGGCCTAGTACAGTTCTATGCATGTACTCTGTGAGGTGATTAGGTCTCTGTGAGTTCTTATGGGCCCAGGTTAGTTGATTCTGTAGGTTTTTTGTGCTGTCCTTTCCCACTGTTTGCTTCAGTCCTCCCTCCTCCCCTCTTTCACAGGATTCTCCAAACTCTGCCTAATAGATGGCTGTGAGTCCCTGTATCTGTTTTCCATCAGTTACTGGGTTAAGCCTCTCTGATGATGGGTATGCTAGGCTCTTGTCTTAAAGTATATCAGAATATCATTAACAGTGTCTGGGTGGGCTCAACAGTTGCTGTTTCATGGGAGATGGAGACTCCATTTCCTTTAAAGGTATGCCCTCTTTAAGGCTAAGCATAATCTAATGATTATGCTCACACATGGACTCAAGGGAAACACAATCTAAATTTATTGGGTCACTAAAACAAAAGAGAGTACAGGAAGTTTGGATAGGTTGGGAAGGTTGGGGTTGATCTGGTAGCAGCAAGTGGGATGAGGGGTTACATTTGATTTAAGTGTACTATATAAAAAGTTCAATGAGTTAATACAAATATCACATTAAAGAATGATATTTTGATAATTTTGATACACACCAATAGTATAAATGATTTCTTTTACTGGCTTAATACAAATTTTACAGTGTATCTAGAGATCATTAGTAGTCTGATTAAAAAGAATATAATCTCATACAATAGGGGTCAAAATAAAATTTTGAAATTAAAATATTACGTCAACTTTTTTAAAGCACAGACTGTGTTTAAAGTTATTAAACTTATTGGTAAAATTTAAGAAGTCTTCACTTTTGTAATACAAATGTAAGACCACATAATCTGGACTGAATTTATTAAAGTATTCTAGATGATATTTAAATATATATTACTGAAAAAATATTTAAAATAAGAACTGACTGCTATTTCAGTAATAGATTTGTTGTAAATGGTGGAAAATTATAAACTTAATGACATAAATAAACTGAGTTGTATGAGTTCCAGCTAAGCTACCTATAGTTTAGAAAGAATGAACAAAAATAGAGATGAACATTTCAACTGCAATAACTAGAAAAGTAGAATTTACGATTTATTACAACTAAAAAATAAGACCGTCAGAAATTAAGAATCAAAACTAGCTAGATTTTTTAAATATACAGAAACAAGTAGTACAAAATTTAGAACATATCAACTAAAATTATCCCCAGAAACAAAATATTTTTAGTTACGCTGAATTAAATTTTATGGCATTTATGTGAAGACAATAAAAATGTAAAAGAAGCAAGTGAAGTTCAAAGCTAAGATATTGGACTAAAGATTAATATCCACAATGGGCAACAAAATTTCCAAGTTTAGCAAAGATGAAACCAAGTAAGGCCATTTTATAAAATGAAAAAAATGAGGTGAATGCACACTTCTGCAAGTAGAAATACAAATGACCAAAAAATAAACTCAAGGATGATCAATATTTGCCATTACGAAAATTGCAAATTTAAACCAAGAGTTATTATCTCTTCTCAATTAAATGGATATGAAAAATAACAAGTTCAGTCAGGTGAGATGGCTCACTCAGTGAGTAAGGAAGTGTGCTGCCAAGCTTGATATGTGTTTAATACCCAGAATACATACTAGAGCAAGAGAACGAACCCTTACAAGTTGTCCTCTGACCTTCACACATGGCATTAGCGTGTATATGTGTAAGCATAAGGACAACTAAGAAAAGAATTAACTTACCAAACAGTATAGTACCAATGTAAATTAATGGATGAATAAATTATAGTCATTGTGTAGACATAGATAAAAACACACACACACACACACACACACACACACACACAAAATTAGATCTTATTCTTTTTAAAGGATAAGTTTTTGTCACTTCCATAATATGAGTGGAATTGTAAAGACTTATGTTAAGGGAAATAAATCAGATACATAGATATAATATCACAAGTTCTTTTTCACATGTGTATGTTAAACAAATAAGCAAGAATTCTGTTTAACATTATATAGTCATTACTAGAGATAATAAAAGGAGAGAAGGCTGGATAGATGGGGAAGGAATTGATCAGTGTACATTAGATGGATCTGTTCAAATAGCACAAAAACCCATCAATTTATACACATAATAAAGTCAATAGAAACTAAAGTAGTGTTAGTGGTATGTTACTTTAAATATAGAGATTTGTTTCAAGTTATCATGATAATATCAATAATCTAACACATATACAAGATTTAAATAAAATTATGTAGAATGTTTAAAAGCTCTTGTGATTTAAAATATAAGCTAAAATTCAGTTTGATGCCATTTCTTCTCTATTAGGTAAATCAAGATCAAAATACTGGATAAACAGACAGGTTTGACATGAATTAAAAAATCATCTCAAATATTGAAAGGCTGAATATTTGAACAACTTCCTTGTAGAAAAATGTTTAAAAATGAACAAACACAAAGTACATCAACTCTACCAAAAGCAATCTACATTTGAAAGTATTGTATGCAGTGACATATATCAGTGTTTTGCACATTATGGAAAGACTGCCAGAAATTCAAATTCCCATCCCTGTAAACTAACTAGGATTGCAGTGCAATATACTGCAATAGAGATCTCAGTGACAAAGAATGAGCACAGGGTACTATAAAAGAATATTATAAGACACTAGTTCTAAAAGGTGTTAAAATGTAGAGGTGGGTTTTCTTGAGCACTAAAATGATTCATGTATATACTAATATACATGAGTTAATTTCCATAAATGTATTACTATATGTATACATATGCCTTGCTCTCCTCAAGAGTCTAATTTCAGAGACTTCTACAGATCCACAGTTTCATGTCTCATATACTAAATAATGTAATTTTTCCTATAACATGCCCATATCACTGAATTACTTATGAAACCCAAGTTTAATACAGTGTAAGGGTTAAATAAATATTTATAAATATTACTTGGGGTAGAGTAACATGAAAATATATATTCAATAGATATGAAATACAGATATAATTTTCTTTAAAATACTTAGTCAGTATTTGTACTTTAGTCAGTAGTCAGTTTATTCTATGGATTTCAAAGTCTATAGCTACAGAAGAAAATCTTTCTAGAAGACTGTACAGGTGAAGGTGAGTGCCCCGTGAAAAAAATATGAGGTTCTGACAACACGGGGGAACAAGGAGATGAACTTTGAAAAATACTTTTGTGGTATACTATATTCCTCTAACTTATATCTATATAAGCTTTCCAAAATAGTGTGAGTTGGTTTTAAAAATAATGAAGATGAGATCCATATACACATGCCACAAAGTCCAGCAGACTGGACAGTCAACTATATAGCCTATGTATGCAGATACTCTGTGAAGTATTCTTTCACCAAAGCCATAGAAAACAAAACACAAAATCCCTTTGCCATGCCACCTTCAGTGAGGAATTTATAATCTAATTCAGAAGACAAGATTGATGTACAACACAAAATTTTTGCACAATGCATAATTGTTCTTTGAAATATGACATTCTCTACTTAAGGAATAAATTGTATGGAGTCATCTGTATATTTAACACAATAATCATTGAGCCTAAAAATGAGATAGGTCCAGCCTTGAGTTGGTTAATTAAGGTAATTCTTCCTTCATCCCCAGGCACCACCAATTCATCCTGACATTCTAAACACAGGCTCCAGAACAGCATTAGAAAAATCCTATCTGCAAATCACTATCGATCTTTCACAGTTAAAATTACAGTGATACTCAGTGACATCACTAAATGTAAAGTCAACCTCACAATTTAAAGAAATCACATTCATATGATTGTCTCCAAATCGTCATAAATATGAATTAACGTCAGGACATGGCCTAGATCAAACTTCCAAACTAATGCAAAACAAAACAAAAAATCTTTCCTCTCATATTTTAGAGAAGGTTTGAAACTGAATTGCCTCTCCATATCTTGTGTGTTAGATTTTAATTTGACATATAGATGAAGTGGAACTTACTATTATAAGTTTCAAAAATTTTGAACTCACAATCATTAGTTAAATAAACTTAAAGGAAATGACATCAGTAAATATTTTTAAAGAATGCTGATTTTTATTGAATTTGGATCAAGATGGATTATCACATCTTGAATTCATGTACATAAAGTCTTGAATAGTCAGGTACTATGAGTCTATGTGGGACTATGTTGCCATCTGCTCATAGTAGACACTAGGATATGCTCCATGTTGGTATTATCAAAAGAAACACAAATTAATAGTGGTCTGATGTGCTAGAGAAATTATTAATAGCCATGTAAAACTTAGTAAGTACTTAATATTATAAAAACATTACCTAATATTCCTAAATTTTTACCTCTTCTTCAAAATATGTTTGAAAATGTTAAAGTAAGGCTCAAACAAATAAGAGCTTGCTGTTTACAAATCCTTTCTTAGAGTAGGCTGTAAGTAGTAGAGGATTGAAGTTGCTAAATTGATTTCTGTATGTTTTCTGATTTATTTACTTTGCTTTTTTCAATCTGATAACTGTATTCCAAGATTTTTATTATGGTAAGTGTATATTTTTGCTTCCAGTCAAGACAATTAAAATGATCTCATAGCAATAACAAAGCTGAAAAACAACAAACCAGGCTGGTGGAACAAATGCATCTAGCAAAATCACACACTGTCACATGTACACTCAAGCCACAGACATGTTTGTACAATACACGTTCCACACTAAACACCATTATAAAATCAATAGCTCAGGGAAAATTGCATGTATTTCTGAGAATACAATATATGCTACTGTTTTGAAACCATTAAACCATTTTTGAATACTCTATTAAACCATTTTTGAATATTTTTTGAATGAGGGCTCTTGATTTTGGATTTTATGGGATTTTGGACTGCGTCAATGTATGTGTCTCTGTGTCTATACACATTTATTGTGCTTTTTCTTTGACTGTTTTTCTTTTTTGGTTGCTTTGTTGTATTCCAATTGGGTTTGTTTTTCTTGTTTTATTTTATTATTATCCCCAAAATGATTGTTTAAATTTCAAAATAGAGACAGAAGGGGTGTGGATTTGGATGGAAAGGGAGGGGCAAGAACTGGTAGGAGTAGGGGAAGTGGGAATTGTAATCAGGATATATATTGATTAAAGAAAATTCCAAATCAGCAATAGCCATAGACTTTTATGACCTAATTCTTTAGTGTTTATATTTTTCAATTTTGTATGTTTGTTTGATTTTATTTTTTTTAACTCTGTCTGGCCTGGTATACAATATTTCAATGATGCTAGCCATAAACTCACAGAAATCAGCTGTCTCTGTCCACTAAGAGCTAATATTTAAGGTTGATACTATGACATATAGCTAGAATCTTAATAAAATGTAATACATATAATTAAAAGTACTTTGTCTTCTAAATCATAGATAACAACTAATATTTAGACTATGAAGGCTGGCAAGATGGCTTAGACCGTAAAGGTGCTTGCTGCCAAGTCTAAATATATGAGTTTAAATATTGTGGCCCAGATAGGTGAAAGGGAATATAGATCCCTCCTGTCTTATGAACTGCACAGGCACCCTATGGTATATGCATATATATGTGAAAATGTAAAGTGAATTAAATACTTTAGTATTAAAAGGAATATGAATATGTGGCTGGAGAGATGCTCAATGAGAAACAAACGTTTGTTGTACAAGTGTGTGGTTCTGAGTTAGAATCTGTAGAACCTAAATAAAAGGCAAGTGGGAGCGTTTATATTCCAGGTTTCTCATAAGAATAAGGCAATCTGAGACAGGAAAATACCCAGAATCTAATGCCCAGATTACCTGGAATACACGGAGGAAAACAAAACTACAACAATGACAACAAAAACAATACCTTAAAAGCAAAAGAGCACACCTGAACCCAAGTTGCATCTAAGTACCAGGAAGGGTTTCATGGCTTGTCCTTGGCCCATACCCCAGAGTTATGCCCTAGCTAAGTACTAGCAACAGTTAATCAAAGATTACTCTGATCGTTTCAGGTGTACTTAATACTGTTTGTGATTGTTCACAGTCTTGCTTCAGAACACCCACCTGTCACCTTAAAATAATCACACGATTAGATGTTTGCCAGGATAGAGATCCCCACACTTGTTTCCATTTTCCTATAAAACCTTGCCCTCCATATTACATGTCAGTGATGGGTAAGTCCAGCCTCTTGTTTATAATAAAAAGACCCTAATGCAATTACAATGGTCAGTTCCTTGGTGGTCTTTTGAGGTTCACTAAGGCTTCCTAGCTCAACAGTGAAGTCTTAGTCTTTAGTGTATTTCAGTGCTTGATCATAGTGAATGGCACTATTTGGATGTGTGGATTTGTTGGCGGAGGTATGGTTTTGTTGAAGTGCATCACTGTGTCTGTGGCCTTTGCTCAAGCTCTTCCCATTGTGGAATCAGAGCCTCCTCTTAACTGCCTAAGGAATCCAGTCTCCTCCTAGCTGTCTTTGGATCAAGATGTAGAACTCTTGGCTTCTCCAGGACTATGTCAACCTGACTGCCTCCATGATGATACTGGATTGAACCTCTGAAACGGTAAGCCAGCGCCAATAAATGTTTGTCTTTACAAGAGACAAGAAATGGGTTTCAAAGCAATGAAACCCAAACTAAGACAGGTACCCAGCTTATAGTAATTAATGATAGTATTCTGAACAAATCAAGACAGTCTTATTCTTCACATTTGTTTAACCAATCACTTTGCTTGTCAAGTGTGTGTGTGTGTGTGTGTGTGCGCGCATGCATGCATGTATCCATATGTGTGTTTGTGTATAACTACATATGTTGATATTAACTTTTATTTCAAAATAAACAGTTTGCCTTTCCAGTTTCTGGCTTGAAGTGGTAAGCCTGGCCTCAGTCACCAATTCAAGTTCGATAGTTTGTAAGTTCAGAGACTTTGTCCAATTTTGTCCATATGTAACCTGATGAATCATCCAGCTTGAGCCACCTCAGTATTTGATATTCTACATTAGTGCTTCACTGAACATTTTTGTGCACATAGTTTTACAGTTTTATGTGTTTAACATAAACTTTTTCAAAGATAGAATGCTGAATTAATTTTATATTGTTTTCTTACATTAGGAGAATATTTTCATCTAAAATAATGACACTATTTCATGATTAAAACCTTTTTTTAAAAATCTAAAGATTGGTTTTACACAGGATGAGGACTTGCATTTTTCCCTCCTCATCCAATTTGATAGAATTAGTGTTTTTGCAGGTGTGGATTTGAGAAGCCAGAGGTGACAGGGCTCAGCTTTTGGTCCTTTGAAATACTCTGAAACTTTGATGGATGTATTGTATATTAGTTCAGCTTTTCTCTCACATTATTCTTAATAATAATTAATAGCTCTTAATGGGTGTATATGTAAACACTAACGGGTAGCAATTTGTATAAAAGAAAGGCCATTATAATGACAAATATAAATTTACTGCCTTAGCACCTTTTACTTGTTCAAACTAGTATTTGAGAAATCTTTGAAGATAAACATGAACTATGAATTGAAGAATTTGAAAGTGTTACTCATGTCTTTTTGCCTGTAAAATTAATTTAAGAAATAGAAAAATTTAAAAGAACAATAATTGGATCAGTGTTTATATATATAATTTATTTTAGAGAAGGGTTTATATAGTCCACATTACTGTGAAGTTTTGGGTAATGGCTTCCAAATTCTCATTCAGAGTGTGCTGTGCATCTAAGGAACAGATTATATTTAGGTATATGATGAATAAATTGCCACCTTCTCCCCTGCTTTTTCAAAGGAAGGTATTACTCTTTTCACAAACTTGCTTTTACACTTTAAATGTTGATGTCCTTGGGCAAATTAGCTATAAACATATTTAATACAAACATCTTAAAGATATAATCCAAATCTTATACAAATATTCCTAAGAATTCAGCTTTTCAATAATTACCAGTAACCTTTCTCATACTTGACTATTTTAATTCAATCATATTTATAAGAAGCTGTTTGTAAATGCTTATTACTGACCTCTACACTGGAGCATCAGGCACAGGGAGCATAAAACATCTTACTAAATTTTCCTATTCATCTCATTTATTATTTATCTTTTATATATATTTTGTTCACATAATTTAAAATCAATTTTTACTGACTTTATAGCTACAATTTGACACTGACATTTACCACTTTTAAAATAAATTACGGTGGTTTGTGTGTGTATGTGTGTGTGTGTGTGTGTGTGTCTGTGTGTGAGTGTGTGTGTGTGTTAAACTCAACTAACTTAAACTTGGGTTCTTCCTCACAGCTTTATGTTTAGTTTTTTCAAGTCAAAGAAAATTAGACATCAAACAGCAGATTGAGCAAATGAATAAATATAACCATAAGAAAGAAAACAAATGAATCTATAATTATTTAAACAAACATAGTAATTGAAGACACAGATTAACTTTAACTGAATGACAGTGGATAATTTCAACATCACACTTTATCCAAAAGACAACACTTTCTTCAATAGATAGCTTATCTGGAGAGAGAGAGAGAGAGAGAGAGAGAGAGAGAGAGAGAGAGAGAGAGAGAGAGAGAGAGAGGGAGAGAGGAGAGG
>NW_021620848.1:868027-872064 GCF_004785775.1 Grammomys surdaster | reverse complement strand
GGAGAGGAGAGGAGAGGAGAGGAGAGGAGAGGAGAGGAGAGGAGAGGGAGAATGAATATACCATAATTAAATAGTATCAAACATCAAAACAACTACCAGATCTGTAACAAATAAGATTAAAACAGTAATTAAACTTTTGCCTAAAAGAAAGATCAGGTTTTTAACTTGTTAAAATAGAAAACAATTAAGAAACACATGACCCAATGAAAAAGTAGGATACAGATCTGATGTATAAGTTCTCAAAAGAGGACATAAAAATGACAATAAAATATCTTTAAATATATACAATATCATGAGCAACAAGGGAAATGCAATTAAAAATAAGCTTTGCTTTAATCTCACTCCATTCACAGTGGATAAGAGCAAGAAAACAACTGACATAAAAACATTGGAAAGGACTTGGAGAAAAATGTAACATTCAGTTATTATTGACAGACTTGCAAAGTGATGCAGCCTCTATAAAAAACAGTGTGTAGAAGAATCAAAAAGCTGAAAGTAGATCTATCATAGTACCCAGGTAACCTTCTTCTTGGCATATTCCCAAAGGCTTTCACAGAGTCTTCAATAGACACTTGCTGACAGTTCTACTCAAACAGCCAGGAAATCAAAATATCTCAAGTGTCCGACAATTGATAAATGGATAATGAACATCTGATACATGCACAATGAAGTACTATTCAACTAGAAAATAAGGTTGAGCTTATGTAATTTTTCAGGTAAATGGGTAGAACTAGAAAGTATTATACTGAGCTACAGCAGATTAAGAAAGACAAGCTCTACATGTTCTTTTTTATTGTGATTCTTTGCTCTGAACTTTTAAATGTGAGTACATAGCCTGCAGTGTTAGAGGAAAGTAGGAAAGTGAAAAGGAACCATGGAAGTAAGGAGTAACAGGACACCAGGACTATAAATGAAGACATAGAAGAACTTGGGGAGGAGATATCATGGAGATATGAAGTGGAACTCATAAAATATGGTATAAAAATGGTATAAATAAGAAAATCAGGAAAGGTCATAATGGCCATATTTATTAAAATAACAACATGACTGATGACCCTCAAAACAATTAGATCCAAGTGGTAAACACTTTTAGCAGGAGCCAGGCAATAATAAAGAAAGCTAGAAAAGTAGATATACACTAACACGTATGATCTGTCCCCTATGTTCTGGGTGGACTTTATCTACAGAATTGCTGAGTGTAGGTTGGCACTTGTCTCTCTGACCATGAGATTCTCTTACAGATTCTAAACACACATTCACCAATTTCAGGTTTTAATTCTAGTCTTCAGGCTCTGGGATTTTTGGCAAAGTAAACACATCCATTTACTCCATGGGTTTCAGGAACTATCAAGTAGAACCTAAGAACCAGCAGGTGGTCTTCCTGAGATGTTTCTGCTATGGACTGTACTGTTAATGACTACAGCTTTGCTTCTGTAGGCAAGACCCAGGAGAATTTCATTTTAGAAAAGATTCCAGCTGTTAATATGCTTTTCCTGTTATTATTAAGTATATATAACAATCACTGGGTATTAGCCCACCGTTTTGAGCAGATCTCTGCACAACAATGAAAATGTACTATCTTGCAGTGATGCTATATAGACAAATAAATCACTTCTTAATTCTTAATGATGATCCTATAAAAATTCCTAGAATTATATTAGTAATTATTAAGCTCCTTTATAATAGGACCGCTATTAAGTCTTCACTGATAATCAAAAGTACAATGAGAATTCTGCAAGATTTCAAGTATCATGAGTTAATTGCTTCTGAAAGAGACCAGCAATCAGGCGTCTGCAACTTAAACACGTACCAAGAGGTTGTAAAACCAAAGGACATAAAAGGGGGACTAATGATTTAGTATAGGACCAAAGGCAGAAGATAAATGTTGACTGGGCTTATCAATACAAAATTTCACTAAAAACTTAGACACAAAAGTTTTTTAACTCTCCGTGAACCTGTAGAACTGGTGACAAATGATGAATGTGTAGCCATATAATTGCTCTTAATAGATATGCATGTAAAGATTCTCTGTTGTAAACTTTTTATTCAATTTGTGTTTGAACTACTAGTGACCTATCATTAAAAAAAGGGTGCTTGAAAAAACCATGTGATCTATTCTCCTAGAAAAAGCACAAAAGATTAGTAAAGATCATGTTGGAAGATATAATATTGGAGAGAAAGCACTGGGGGTAAGGAACTGGGAGCAAGAACATTGGTACATCAGAGCAAGAAGGGAGACAAGATTAGAAGGACAATGCAGAGTGGAATAACTTAGAAATTATAATGTAACTTAAAATATTAAGCAAGCAATACGCAGAATATAGAGGCAAAGAGAAAGAGAGAGAGAGAGAGAGAGAGAGAGAGAGAGAGAGAGAGAGAGAGAGAGAGAGAGAGAGAGAGAGAGAAGCAGTCTTCCCTTTACCATGGGGCAGAACAGGTCTTTTCTTAATAACAAGGCTAGTTTAGTCTTGCTAAAGAAAACAAAACATTCTTCTTATAGACTTGGGTGTGACTCATTTAACAATAAAAGGGCAGAACTCTTTTCTTTCTCTGTGTAATAAAGATCGGAGCTCATTTTACATGAGTTGAGTTCTCTCTGCACTGGCACTTGGTCTTTTGCTCCATATACATATGAAAGTATGGATGTGTGAATATGTGTGTGTGTGCGTGTAAGTATGTAATTATGAGAGAACATGTAAGCTATACACAACTGGTTGGAATAGAGACTTATGAATGTCTATACATGAATCTGTATATTAATTTATGTGAGTTTAACCACGTATGCTTGTATAAAAGTTTATTTCTTCTGTGAACATGAATCTCTTCTCCTGGTTCAATAGATGTTTATTGCTCCAAACGTTCCCCTAGTGTGACAAGGAGAAGCAACTGGACAAGAGGGAAAAATCCCTAGTAATTAATCCTTTACTTAATCCTCTGCTGTTTTATGATGAGGAGCTAAATGCCAGAGACTGCAGTTTTTGGGCCAAAAGGAACTCAGGCAGGTTAGCTACAGTAGCAAAGTGACTTAGACTAAAAAACGTTTTAGACTTTTGGTCATCCTGATAATCCCTTAGACAGTGATCATGGGAGAGTTCACAGAAGTGTTCACAGAACTTTGTTTATTGCCTTGCTTGTTCTTTGACTATTTATGTTCATTGTCTTGTTTGTTCCTTGACTGTTTGCATCTATTGTATCACTAGTTTCTCAACCTAGAACTGACCTTAATGCCTGCATGTAATCAAAATGGCATAAAAGCAAAAAGGAGGAGGGGGGATGGGATAGGAGTTTTCTAGGGAGGGAAAATTAGGAAAGGGAGTGGCATGTGAAATGTAAATAAATAAAATATCCAATAAAAATATGCAAAACTGAATTAAATAGAAACCCTAAATATTTTGTAAGACCAAGTCTTACCTCATCTGACACTCTTCCCTCTCTGATGCCTCAAGAGGAACAAACAAGAAAGAAGAGCAGACAGGGTTGGTCCCTCAAAACAGATGCATTCATAAGGAAAACATTCATTGAGTAGTGTCAGATCCATAATGGTTCTCACTGATGCTTTACTACTATCATATCCAGAATGTGAGCATATTTACCAAAGACTAGGAATGCTTTTCATTGATGAGCTACAGATGGCCCCTGAGCCAGAGGATTCTACTTCCAGGATGTACACTGGGCTCACCTGTACTTCTGCAGGAGAACTTGGTTTTGTGGTCACACAGTCTAATGGTACCATTGCAGCCCTTTTCATCACTGCCATCCTCACAGTCTTTCTCTCCATCACAGCGCCATAGATCAGGGATGCAGTTTCCATCAGGGTGGCACTGAAATTCATTCCCAATGCAGCCAACAGGAGAATGACCTTCTTTATTTCAAATGAGGAAGGGGAAAATAAGGCAACATAGAAGAAAACTTGTTATTTTTTCTGTCATTTTTATAATTTTAAAATCCATTTTGGTTATAGTATTATGCCAGAAAAATTATATATTTTACTGCGTATATATATATATATATATATATATATATATATATATATATAT
>NW_021620848.1:771165-867927 GCF_004785775.1 Grammomys surdaster | reverse complement strand
ATATATATATATATATATATATATATATATATATATATAACATTTGTATATATCATTAATAATTTAAAACATTAATAGTTAATGGAAAATAATATTTATTGTCTCTTCCAAATTTCCTGAAGTTTTATATAAAGTAGTAAAGAGAATATGAGAACTGTTGTCTTAATTAATACCTTCAGGTGATGTCTTTGAAGCTCTTTCTCTAAGACTTGTAAACAACATTTCCTAAAAAGGCTTTGCTTGATTTCTGACATTTCTTACATAATTTCTTTCAAGTAACCAAGAAGTAAATAGTTAAAAATAACGAACATGTTATGAAGAAGAAAATCTTTGGAAAACAGTAACTGAGATGAAAACAAAGAAACACACACTATAAAGAAAACATCTTAAATACAAGATTTCAATTTTAAAACCAATGCAGATATTTATACATGTGATCAGTAAAGTATTATGTGTTTGAATGCTACTAATAAACAATAATGTGTATAATACTCAGATATACTACTATCCAGCCTTTTGATGAAATGTGAGATATATTAAGCATCACTAAATGTTAAGGGATATAAACACTGGGACATCTTATACTCTAATAACTGAACAATAAGAGATAATGAATTTTTAAAGTTTAAAAATAACTAATATCATGAGTATCATATTAACCAATATTTCTCAGTACTGTTTTAAAATAAATATTAATATGTATTTGATACTAAATTTATACATTATGTTGTGATTCTTAGTAAAGAGAACTTATCTGGGCTGATAATTACTCACCTACTTAACTTCTTGGCTTGGTAGAAATCTAAAGTTATGATTTAGTGCAAGACTTACTTACAATGGAAATTCTGATGCCACTAAAGTAGCTAGTGTGACCTTTTGATGTGCCTTGGAAGTGTTACTGTGAGGACTATATTTGGTATTTTTAAATGAGTACTTTAACTACAGTCTTGGTTATTGCTTTCTGCAGGGTATAAATAGGTAAGCTCTGAACATAGTGGAGCACATGTCTTTGTTATGTCCTGTAGCATCTTTTTTGGTGTATGCCCAAGTGGTGTAGCTGGATCTTCAGGTAAAACTATTTCCAATTTTCTGAGGAACCATTAGATTTCCAAAGTGGTTGTACCAGCTTTCAATCCTACCAGCAATGGAAGAGTGTTCCTTTTTCTCCATTCCTCACCAGCAACTGCTGTCACCACCACCACCTTTTGATCTTAGCCATTCTGATTGGTATAACGTAGAATCTCGGGGTTGTTTTAATTTGCATTTCCCTGATGACTAAGGACATTGAACATTTATTTAGTTTTCTCAGCCATTTGAGAACCCTTAGTTGAAAATTCTCTGTTTAGGTCTGTACCACATTTTTTAATAGTGTTATTTGATTTTCTGGAGTCTAACTCCTTGAGTTCTTCTATTCTTTGGATACTAGCCCTCTATTGAATGTAGGGTTGGTAAAGATCTATTCCCAATCTATAAGTAGCCATTTTGTCCTATTGATAGTGTTCTTTGCCTTACAGAAGGTTTTCAGCTTCATGAGGTCCCATTTGTCAATTGTTGATCTTAGAGTCTGAGCCATTGGTGTTCTGTTTAGGAAAATTTCCCCTGTGCCAATGTGTTCCAGGGTCTTTCCCAGTTTCTCTTCTATTAGATTCAGTGTATCTGCTTTATGTGGAGGTCCTTGATCCACTTGGACTTGAGCTTTATACAAGGAGATAGGAATGGATCAATTTGTATTCTTCTGCGTGCAGACCTCCAGTTTGACCAGTACTATTAAAATGCTGGCTTTCTTCCACTGTAAGTTTTTTAGTTCTTTGTCAAAAGACCAAGTGACCATAGGTTTATTTCTGGGTCTTTAATTCTACTCCATTGATCTTCCTGCCTGTCTCTGTACCAATACCAAGTGGATTTTATCACTATTGCTCTGCAGCACAGCTTGAGTTTAGGGATCGTGATTCCTGCAGAAGTTCCTTTATTCTTTTATTTGATTTTTACTATCTTGGGTTTTTGTTATTCCAGATGAAGTTGAGAATTGCTCTTTCTATCTCTGTGAAGAACTGAGTTGGGATTTTATTGCACTGAATCTGAGGTTTACTTTTGGTAAGATGGCCACTTTTACTATGTTAATGGTCATGGGAGATTTTTCTATCTTCTGACTTCTTTGGTTTCTTTCTTCAGAGACTTGAAGTTCTTGTCATACAGATCTTTTACCTGTTTGGCTAGAGTTACACCAGATATTCTATATTATTTGTGACTATTGTGAAGTTTGTTTTTTTCTTAATTTCTTTCTCAGCACATTTACACTGTTTGTTAAAGGAAGGCTACTGATTTGTTTGAGTTAATTTTATACCCAGCTACTTTGCTGAAGTTGTTTATTGGTGTAGGAGTTCTCTGGTAGAATTTTTGGGGTAGCTTGAGCATACTATTCTACCATCTACAAATAGTCATATGTTGAATTCTTCCTTTCAAATTTGTATTGCTTTGACCTTCTTTTGTTTTCCAATTGCTTTAACTAGAAATTCCAGTACTAATGAGATGAACATGTGATATTTTTTCTTTAAGATTGTTAATATAGTGGATTATGTTGATGAATTTCCATATATTGAACCATATCTGCATCCCTGGGATGAAGCCTATATGATTGTGGTGAATGATGGTTTTGATGTGTTCTTGGATTCAGTTTGCAAGAATTTTACTGAGTATTTTTATATTAATATTCATAAGCAAGATTAATCTAAGTTCTCTTTCATTTTGGGGCCTTGGTGTGGTTTAGGTAGTTTACCATAGAATGAACTAGTCAATGTTCTTCTGTTTCTATTTTGTGGAATGGTTTGAGAAGTATTTGTTGTTATTAGGTCTTCTGCAGACCCCAATGGAAGAGTTAGGGGAAGGTTTGAAGGAGCTGAAGGAGCTGAAGGCCATTGCAACCCCATAGAAAGAACAACAATATCAACTAACTGGATTCCTCAGAGTTCCCAGGAACTAAACTACCAATCTAACTGTATACATGAGTCAATTCTCTGTTCCTGCTACATATGTGGCAGCGGACTGCTTTATCTGGCCTTCAATAGGAGGGAAAGCACTTGGTCCTGTAGAGGCTTGTTGTCACAGCAAAGAGATGCTGGAGAGATCAGGTGGGAGAGGGTGGGTGAGGGAGTACCCTCTTAGAGGAAAAAGGGAGTTGGATGAGGTGGGAAGTTTGCACAAGGGAGACCAGGAATAAGGACAGAACTTTGGAATGTAAATAAATGAAATAATTAACAATATTAATTAATTCTTCACTAAGTTCTTTGTTTTATGAAAGAATTTTCAACTTCAGCCTTTCAAGTGACTTATTATTAAGTTGTCTTGGGAAGGCTTGTGCAGGGATGTGGACCATGAAAGGAAGCCTGGTGACCTGGAGCTAAAGGCTTGAAGCCCTGGAGACACTGAAGGGAGGAGCTTCGCCTACTCCCAGCTCCAGGCCCTTGTCAGGTAGCAGCAGCCCTCCCCCGTCATAGAGAGGTTTGTGGCCATCAGTCACCTAAGGGCAATTCCCTAAAACCTTCCACATGTAGGCATCCCTAACAAATCCGACCAAGGAAAAGAGATGTGACCACAGTCAAGGAGGCTCAAAACAGTTGTCCGTGCTAATGAGGGACATAAAGGTCCAGAGGACATTGTCAATAAGCTTCCAATAAGTTTTTCTCTAAAAAACTATTTAATTTAAGGCACACCCTGACAAATGGGGTATGGTTTTATTCATCCACTCTCCACCATGACAAGAAACTATTTGGAAACATGGACTAGCTCTTCTCACCAAGATCTGCTGTGAAAGGTACGGGAAGGCCTTTGTCTACAGAACAGTGACCTAATCTCCCATATAAGGCCTCTCTGTGCTCCCAGCCATAACTGCCACCAAGTCTGCCACCCACCAAGTCAAGGACCATCACTGTAAAACAATCTGGGGCTCCCTCTTTCTCCTGCTGGCCCCAGGCTAAACACTGTACTTGGGGCCCCGACTCCTTTCTCAGCTCTTCTGTGATTCCCAGTGTCACCTAGATGTCCAAGAGACTGAGAACCCCATTGCCCTGGCCTCATTTTAGGCCTGAGGTCCTCCAAACCAGCTTCAGCTTTCTGACACCTCACACTGCACTTCCCCGCCCCGAGTATGTGGCCTAGCACCCACCCCGGCAATGTGGAATAAGTATAGTCAAACTCCCTGTGTCCCTCTTCCGCAAGTGACCGTGCCCTATGGTGGAGCAGGCACAGGCCCACAACCCATCAGTCTTGGTATGCTCTCCAAGAATTGCTGTAGCAATGCAGAGCCAAGCGTCTACTGAATCAGAATAATTGTCAAGTTAGTACCAAATAGCTATTCCAGTCTCTGCATTTAGATACAGATGGGATTTTCCCTAGAGATTTTTTTTCCTTTTTGTAACCTTATGCTTAAACTCTGTAGGCTATTGTAATATCCAAAAGCTACTACAAACAACTAGATTATAGTTATTTACAAACTAGAATGTAGCCATGAAGGCTAAATTAGGTGTATTATGGAAATCTAAATAGGCAAGGCAGAAGAGTTTCCTTAAATATGCTCCGACGTGTTTGTCATGTACAAATCCTGGTCTCAGTCTGATTTGTCTTCCTGCTGCCTTTCTACACATCTGTAATTGTCCTTTTATTTGTAAGAAACTGGATTTATTAAAAGAAAAAAAAACATAAAATTGTGTGTTATATTCAGGAACCTCATGGTTAGATACTACAGTTTATGAAGCCAGAATTACATGAAATATTATGCATTACTAAATATGCCCTAACACCATCCATATAAGCTACACACCATTCTTTTTAACTCTGTAGAGAAGACAGGACTTTACATGTCTTTTAGCATTGGTTGCACTCCTCACCAGTGTGTCTCCCTTGTTCATTTCCAGAGTCTCATTATTCTTGTACTGGATGTTAAATATAGGGAGCTGGGAATAGCTCAGTATAGAAATGAATCACTATCATGCTTCATATTACTTTGTTATGAAACAAATAAGTGACAAAGGAGATAACAGAGTTTTTAAAGAAGTCAAATTTAATTTTCCAAATGGCATATAGATAGTATATGTCACAGATGTGATCTTCATCAGTGCCTTCCCTGATCTTTTCATTGCCATATCATTTTTTAACTTCTAGAGAACTAGTTATACAGAAGCCCAAAAGTAATATGAAATTGGCTCAAATATAAATCAAGAAGTGTGGACTAGAGTGATGGCTCATCAGTTAAGAGCACTGGCTACTCTTTCATAGGACCTGTGTTCAATTCCCAGGACCAGCATGAAACCTCACAACTACTGTAATTCCAGTTCCAGGTGATTAAGTTTCTCATTCATTATTGCCAGAAGAGATTGACTTATATATAAAACATAAATAAGAGTTTAGTTAAAAAATGAGTTGTAGCAGCCAAATCGAAAATAATAGATAAAGACACAAAAACTTTAAGGAAATTAAAAAAAATACTAAGCTGCCATAATAGGCACAGGAAAGATGCAAAAACATTATACTGCATTAATTTTTATAGCACACACATAGAAGCTGATGAGTGAAGTTAGATCTGAATGATCAAAGGAAGAATCTGGCGGGTATCTATTAGTAACTGTGATAAAGACAGATTCAGTTGTATCAGTATTGGAGATTTGAAACAATTAAGCAATGATAACATAATTCAGTTTGCGTTGTTAAATTTCCTCTGTCTACTGTTTAGAAAAATGGATAGTTTGAAGCTTGAATCAGACTCCAGATAACACCAGTTGCTGGAGTCCAGGCCTAAATGTCAACCACAGCTTCTACTTCTGGAAACATTTGATAGGGTAGAGGAGAACTGGATAAGTTAGTGATGTGTGAAGTTGCCAAGCCACATTATAAACACCCATAACAAGAGTAAGTGTTGTCTGGACAGATAAAAACTAAGCCTTAGAGGGCTCACATGAGCCATTCTTATGACAGAAAACAAAACAGGAATTCTGAGTCCTATTTTAATAGTCACCATAGGAAAAGCTAAGTGGAAGAAACAATTTATTCTTCATATTGTCACTTTTAGGTTTCCAAGATTGAACATAGGTCTTTCACATGAATCATTTCATATCAGTGAAGAGCAAAGATTTATTAATTTTTAGCAAAGTAAACAGAATTAATAAAATTATCTAGTGTTTGATCAGAATTGGTATGATAAAGATAAAAAGTGATCAGGACCTCAGAAAATCATTTTATGTCATAATGAATAAATAAATGCTTAGATTTAAGACAGAAAAAAAGAGCGAGTAATAGATTGATATTTAGTTCAATTCTGTTAATCATGTAGGCATACAATGTAGATTACGTCAGGAACATTTACATAGTAAATAGGAAGAAACGTCAATTACTTGTAAAGTGTGTGTGTGTGTGTGTGTGTGTGTGTGTAGAACAAAGATGCACACATCTACACATATAACTCATCTTCATGTATATTGGCTTATATTTAAGACATTTGCCTTACTAAACACAAATACACAGGGACATTTGCATTTTTATATTCCTCCTCTCTGCATTACCTTCCCACATAATTAAAATAACTAAAATGAGCCTACACCTATTCTCAGCCATTTAGGTATTTCTGAGTTCTTTTCTTTTAGCCAAACTGTTTTTTAAGTCTTGGAGTTTTATTCAATTTAACTTTCTTGCCAAGTACAACCACCTACTTTTCATGGTGGCTGTTTTCCTCTGTGCAGACAGAAGCATCCTTCAGACAAGCATGCAATGACTGCTTTAACATTAGATCCAAACTGTGTAACTCCCCTGAGTTCTGCTTTCCTCAGATTCAGGGCTTGGCACAGTCTATCTTTTTGCTATGGTTGTCTCAGTGGAATGCTCCAGTTATGGCTGTGTGTTTATATGCATGCTCATGCTGTTTTACTCTTGTGTTCCCATGTTGCTGATGCTGGTTATTATATTTTGAACTAATAGAATTTTACTGCATTTTTACCCTGAAGCTATTTAAAGCAAGCATACAATTTGGGAAATCTGATAAGCAAACAGATAGATAGATAGATAGATAGATAGATAGATAGATAGATAGATAGACAGAAAGCACTGGTGGAAATGTTGCAACTGATGGTAGAATTTATCACAAAACATAAATGAATTTATTGTCACTAAATATTTATAATTGGAAGACGAGCAACTCTCTAAGAACAGAGAGGAATTGCTATTACTCTGTGTGTGTGTGTGTGTGTGTGTGTGTGTGTATTCATTGTCTGGCTTAGTAATTATGCTGAAGTACTCCTTTCTCTCAAATGAAAGAGTATGTAAGTTTGGAAGTATGGTGAATTAGTTAAAATCTGAGGCCTATCAGTTGTTTTTTCTTGCTTTAATGGATTTTATGCCTTAGCTTGCTATCCATTGTTCACTGCTTTGAACAGTATAAAGCTCGGTGCTGCCGATGTGTCAAGCTTTTTTTCAGATCATGTGTCATGTATAATGCTGCCTGGTTCTGCTTTATGGTCAGATTTTCAATGACCGATTAGGTATTAAAGATTCCTTTACCAATAGAAGGTATTTGTTCAAGATCTACTTTCTAGAGATTTTTCACCTTCATAGAAGCCTGTTGTAGTAGATTTATGGCTTCACTCTAATTATCAACAGAATAGAGGATGACTTAACTTATTCTTACCTCAAGGGAGCTTAGCTATCCTCTAAAAATGTTTGGGCTCTTCTTGTTTTTAGAAAACTTTAGAAATTTGATGATTTTTCTCCACTGTCTGGTCTCTCTCTCTCTCTCTCTCTCTCTCTCTCTCTCTCTCTCTCTCTCTCACACACACACACACACACACACACACACACACACTGTATTCAGCAGCCTGGGTCAGTACTGGAGTCTACCTTATTCTATGTAATGTGTGCCCCATTTCTAAGTGAATGCTACTTGTTTTGTGACACCATGAGCTAGCAATAAAGACAAACATGAGGCTTCCCTTCTAAACTAACTAATGTGTCTTTCACTGGGTCTTCATGATCAATAAATGGTCCAGTGGATTTGTCAGATTGTCTTGGTTTATTCCTTTTATTTTTATTCTGTCTGGTTAACCTTTGCATCCTTCTAGGATACAGATTGGATCCTTTGTTTTAAAGCAAATCAAGCATCTTCTAAACCTTCATATGAAGTCTAGAATGAAGATTGGCTTAATATAATGTGTGATGTGGTCATCAAGGCCATTTAATACTAGAGTAAAATAAAAAGAGAAAAAATGAGATTGATATCATTTTGATATATTTGGTTTTTGTTTGTGGTTAATTTTTTTTGATCAGTTGAAAACACTCAATAGGAAACTATGGTAAAGAACATATAGATGCCCAGGCAAAAACCTTTTATGTCCACACATAGACATGGACACACAAAAAAATATAAGATAAAACTTTCAATGTATTCTTTAAAGCTATTCCTATAGTTAGTTGGAATAATATTGAATTTAAATCTATAGGAAATATTGGTTTACTTCATATAAAATTCATATTTTTATAAAAATCTTCCACAAATATTTACATAAAATCTGAATATAGTGAATATGATTAGCTAATAAATAAACAAAACAGGACTGAAGGCTGTAAAATTTGCTTTGAAAACCCGAGAATTCCAATATTTCAGTCATTGCTCAAATGTATCAATCACCTTCACAGGTATATATAAAATATTAATTAACATAAATTGCCTTCTCTATGTTTTACATTTGAAATTTAAATATTGTCTTATAACCTTGACTATTTTACTTCATGAAAATATTCACCATGAAAAATTGTAGGAAAGATATGATCTATTTTCATCCTGAAGGATAAACCTATTTGTATAAGATTTTGTTTGGTGGGATAGAGAGATGGCAAGATGACTTCTTGTTAAAAGCTCTTACTACTTTTAAAATTCAGAGATTCAGTTCATAGCACCCACATGGAACCACACAACCATTTCACAACAATTTCAAAATAAATCAGGTACTATTCTTAGCTCTATATATCTATATATATGAGGTCCATGGATATACCTGATATCAAAGCACTCAGATGCATAAAATAAATAAATCATGAAAAAGAAAGACTACCCCAGTGCAAACATATATGAGACATATGTGCAAAGGAGGGAGAGAGAATGACATTTTTTTTAAAGTTATTGGTTTATCTTTTCCTGTTTTAACCTTTCTTTCTCTACATGGTGCCTTGCTTTTTCTGTATGTGTATGATATTTTATGAAATACATCTGTAGATCTCTGCAAGACAATTTTTTATTTAGAATATAAATCTACTACTTGTGCTCTCAGAGAAGAGTGGGCAAGCTACAACCTACAGAACAATTATACTCTTCAATCTCTTCAATTGATAAAGTTTTATTGAAACACAAACATTTATTTCTTGAATCTGAGCACTGGGGAATCTATGTTCATTGCTTTGAACAAACTTATGGCTGTAAAATATTGATGTCCATTCTTATTTTTTCATATTGTCTTTACTTTCATATTAAATAAGAGTGCTGAATAATGAAATGGGCAAGGATTACAATATTTTCAATTAGAATTTAAACTGAAAAGGCTTCTCAATTGTTTTAGTTTCTTATCAAGGTTTATAACCCATCATTTTCAAGTTTGTGTATAAATAAGCATACCTTTAAAAGTCTGTATGATGAAATTCCATGGTAGTAGTTATTGTCTATTTGAAGACAGTTTTATTTAAGTGTATGAATTTTTCTGGAGAGGATTTTGGTGGTTTAGATAATAGGAATAAAGTGAAAGCTAGTTATATTTTCATATAAATAAGGAAATAGATGTTGACAATTCAAATAGGCTCTGAAGACTTCTACAAGGTATTTTAGGAACAATGGTCTCACTGTGAATCACGCTACTTCCACAAAATTATGGACACTACTCAATTACTGAGAGGTGAATTAATTATTTTGTAGATGGCCTCCTTCAGATAGACACAGACATCCACAGGTAAAGGGTGGATGGAGCATGGAAGAATAGGAGGAAGGATTGCAGCCCCTAAGGGGAAAGGAACTACACAGAAAGACCAATAGAATCAACTTACCTGCACTCTTGGGTCTTTCAGAGACTGAACTACCAACTAAAGAGCATACACAAGCTGGACCTAAGCTTCTCCTCACATACGTAGCAGATATACAACTTGATCTTCAGGTGGTTCCCAAACAACTGGAGCAGGGGCTCAAAAGCTGTTGCCTGTAAGTGACATATGTTCTTCTGTCTGGGCATCTTTGTCTGCCTTCAGTTCAAGAGGATACACTTAGCCCTGCAGAAACTTGATGGACCAGAGTTGTGGGATAGCAAAGGGGGGCCCATTCAGTTGAAGTGGGGGGGATGGAGGTAAAGGATTATGGAAGGGAGTTATGGGGAGCAGGGTTGTGAGAAGGATGTAAAATAAGTATGTAAAAAAAGTAGTGATAAAATGACTCCTACTGATATATGAACTATGCTCATACAATAAAAGTGTATTTCATATACTCATATGAAAAAGTGCTTTTTCCAGAAGCACTGTACTTGAGCAGATGGAAACCAATACAGAGACCCACAGGCAGACCACAGAGAAGGGGAGGAGAAGGGGAGGGGAGGGGAGGGGAGGGGAGAGAAGAGAAACAGAGACAGAGACAGAGACAGAGACAGAGACCAAGACAGAGAAAGAAAGAGCTAGCTGGGAACTTTCATCTCTAAATGAGATTGTCTCTATCAAATTGCTCACCTCAGAGCTGGGGACTCTGTGGAAGTGTAGGTAGGTATAGTGTAAGAATCCAAGTGGATGAAGGGCACTAGAAGAACAAGGTCTTCTGAATCAATGAAACAAGGGTATAAACTCATCGAGACTGAAGCAGCAAGCACAGGGCAGACATGGTCTGCACTAGGTCCTCTGCATATATATTATAGATTTCAGTTTAGTACTTTTCTGGAATTTCTGAGACTGTGAACAGGTATGTCTCTGATTCTTGTGTCTGCCCTTGAGTTTGCTTTGTCTAGCCTAGATGTAATAGTTTTTGCTTCACGTTATTATATTTTATTTTGTCAAATGGTTTGTTATTTTTTGGAAGCCTGTTCTTTTCTAAGGACAGACAAGAAAGGAAGGAATGGATCCTGCAAGGAGAGGAGCTGGGGAGGAAGTTGGAAGAATGGAGAGAGGGTAAACTGCAATCAGGCTATATTGTAGGAAAATAAAAAGAGGAAAGAACAAAACAGTCTTTTTCTTATTAACTGAATGAAAATCCTTGAGTTTTCTTCGAAATTGATGTAAAAGTTATTTGCACTATTAAGGTTCAAATGAGATTTAAAGATATAATTTATCTTAAAAAATAAACAAAATTTAATTATGAATAAAATCCATCAATAATTAACATTGTTTTGATATCTCAATATTAACATTTTCTAAAGAAGTCAATCTGTGAGAAAGTAAAGTTAATCCATGCAATTTATAATGCATTGAAAATGGATTTAACATTTCCCAGCAATTAGACAGAGCTTACATTTAAATTGAATTCAGTTTTATGAAGAACCAAATACGATTTCATTGAAATGAATAATCAAAAAAAGAAAATAAACATTACTATGATTTTCTCTAATTACTTAATTTGCAAATTATTTTAAATTTCAAGTCAATACTTCCTTCTCAATCAAACGTACTGAGAATTACAGGCAGTGTTGTTTTTTTTGTTTGTTTTTTGGTTGGTTGGTTGGTTGTTTGGTTGGGTTTTTGATGGTTTGTTTGTTTGTTTGTTCTTTTTCCACATGCATCTTAGAAAATTTATTAAAAGCAAATCAGGAAATCACCATAAAGTAGGAAACAGCAGAAACTTGTCTGCCTCAAATGGCAGCTGTTCAGATACAACTCCTTACCCACATCCACGTAATCCTGCTCGTCTGGGGATAAGAGTGGATGCTACATTTAGGTGCAAGTGTGTGGCAACTCTACTTAGCTATTCTGAACCTATTGTGGAAGGGAAGACCTGCCCAGTATCCCCTGACCATGATGACTGACCTGCATGTACATTCTGTAGTCCCCATTTCTCTTTACTAAATAAATAAATTCAATTGTGCCACTTCAGGATAATAGGTTTATTTTCTAAATCACAAAAGTAGCAAGCAAAAGGAATAGAGGGGTGCATGCAAAAGGAAGACAGAAAGGAATTTCTAGGTTTTGTTACAAAACAATTAACACAAATGTTTGGTAGTGGACAAACTGAGCCAGAAGTATTGTAATAGATGTTTAAAGAAAAACTTTTATCAATCTGAAAACACCAGAAAATATACAAATTGAGTTATCAGTTGCCCAGATCCCAAGTTCTTGTAAGGTAAATTTAACAGAAGAAGAAGAAAAAAAAACCTTTCTGTTCTGTTGTCTGTTCTACACAAGAATGTGCAGAGGAAGTGATGTTTGTGCAAGAAGAGGAACAAACTATTAGTACAAATGAGCCGCATTTTAAGATATTTAAGATTGCAAGCTTTTCCTACAATAACTTGAGAAATAATTATGAAACACTGTTTGAAAGTAGCATGAAAGAAAAATAACCAGATAACTGTTAGGAACTATCTAAAGTAAATTTTGATGTTTTGGTTGCTACCTGAAGAAGACTAGACCCTATTGCTTTATTTGACTGTTTGTCAGGGATACACACAATGTAGGTGGGAAATCAAAAGCTGTGCTCCTTCCTTTTCACCCTTTTCTATTACTAAGCAAGTAACCCAAATCTTCAGCTACAAATCAAGTTTGCATGACTATTCTGAGTGCATACAATCTCCCTAAGTAGAAGGATGGTCTGGCTTGTGGTACTTTCCATACATCCTTCATTTTGCACTAAGTAGTTCAAACGATCATTTTAGTCCAAATCTGCTTAAACTATCTTCCATATTCAAAAGCATAAGCCACAATATATCTTATACAAAACCAACAAGAAATAACCAAAAAACAAATAATAACAAACAACAACAAAAAAACAAAAAAAAACAACAGAACAGTAGCTCTTTACACATTCAGAGAGATGGGATTTTTTTTTAAAGCTGAATACATGTCCTTACCTGTGAAACAAAATAATTCAACTCATAGTCTGTGATCTTCTCCTTGCTTCCTAATTTTTTTTCTATCTATCCAACAAAACCTCTTTGAAAGGAAAAAATTTTGGAGAGAGACATTAAATTGTCTATGTAGGAATGTCCACAGCTGTTCCAGTCGAAGGCTTCCAGAATCGATTTAATAAGATGAATTGTGAGTGATAAAGGAGATTAAAATTTAGAGGAAGGTCAGAGAGACTTATCACTACTGTTTAATGTAAAGGTCAGAGACTGTAAAGCACCCATTGAGAATTCCATTACAATGGCCTATAGTAAAAAGAAAGGTGTTTTCCTCTCTCATCTTTACATAAAACCAAGTATACCATTGAGAGAATGACAGTAATTGTTTGAAGATAATATAAATGTCAACTCATATAAAGTTAGAACAAACAGAATATGCTCAATAACAATGTAAATAGCTGACAGAGGAGAAACACATGATCCTTATGAAGAACTCAAGCTGGGGAATTCTGAGCAAGTATCTTGAACTTTATGAATCAACACATGTTGATTTTTTTTCTGCCCCCACTTTATCTACAATGAACTTTCTTCATTGATACTTAGACAGTAGACTAAAAGAAAAAAAAAGATTTAAAATTCCTTAACAACTTTATAGAAAGTATATACTAAGAGAAATATAATATTTCTTTATGTTATTTAATTCTGGATTGAAGTTGCCAGTAATTACTATGTAACTGAAAATGATATTTTATTCAAAGGTTAGCAGAACTAGATCAATACCTGTAAATTTGTATGTCATCATGTACCCGCCAGGGTCTTATACATCACTTATGTACAAGCCAAGATCTCACTATCAAAAAAGACTCAATAAATATGACATCTGTTCTGTCAACATAAATAGGCATTGTTTTCCAACAAGAAATCTATGTCAAGTATTATTCACTGTGCTATAAATAGTACTCATAGGCACAAAAGTAAAAAAAAAAAATACATGTTGGGGTTATTCTGGTTTCTTTTTACAATTTGGTGACATCAAAGGCATGAGGTAAACAAATGACTGAGGAAGTGGACCAAAGGAGATAATAACATAGGTTTCAAAGTGGGAGAAAAGATGGTTAGATTAGAACAAATTAGCATGTGGGCAGTAGAATATGAACATGTATGAGCCCCTGTATTAACAACTACATGGTTGCCTAATGTATCAGATCAAACATTGCCAATGATAGGTCAGCAATGAAGATGAATGCACATGTGAATTTTAATTGCATTTTTACTACATTTGGCGTGTAAAAAAGAGATCATATGTTAGAGCATCAAGCAACTTGTGCAGCAGGGCAGTAAGTATTTCTTGCAGACAGACAGAAGACATTAAAATGGAATGGTCATGAACCATGATCAGATGTCCCTTTGAATGAAACTTTTCGAAGAATATTTAGTAAAAACTGCAATGTTTAGATGAAATCTAAACCTAAAAAAAAAGAAATACAAAAAAATCCCAAAACCTGTCACTTTCTCTTTCATGAATATGCTAAATTATTGGATATCAACTTTAAACATTTCCAGAGTAGACTAATGTATAGAAATAACTGTGTAAGGATATTGGCAGTATCTTATATCAAAAAGATAAAACAAAGTTGAGATTTTGAAAAGGACATGCGTAAAACGTTACATAATTTTAATAAATTGAACTGTCAAAGTGAGATAGAAATTACCTTTATGCTTTTGTGTTTGTATGTATCAAGAGTGTCCAGGGTTCTTATTTTACTATTTCACCTACAGATCTGAACACTTATAAAAAATTTTATATCACCTTGATAGAATATCTTTACTTTTATGGTAACTTGAATGAGAATGGCACTTATAGACTCATATATTTGAATAATATGTGGTTCCCAGTTGGTAAAATGATGTGGGAAGAATTAGGAGATATGGCATTTTTGGAGGAGGTGTGTCATTGTGGACGGGCTTTGAGGTTTCAAAAGCCTGTATCATTCCCATTTAATGTGCTCTCTACTCTGCCCCTCTTTGTTTCTCTCTGCTTTGTGCTTGTGAAGTAGATACAAACTCTCAGTTTCTGCTCCAGTAGTATGCCTACTTACCTGCTGCCTGACATGATGGTCAGGAATTTACTCTCTGAAACTTTAATTCCCCAATAAACTCATTCTTCTGTAAGTTGCCTTGTTCCTGTTTCTTTGTCACTTCAATTGGAAGGTAATTAAAACTTATGTAAACCACCTTTTTGAAAACAGTAAACAGATGAACAGCCATGTTTGGCTCCTAAGTACTTCTCCTGTAATGGCTGAATCCAGCCAGTTATTTAAACAAGGTAGAATAAAAATAAGCAAAACAAAAATTATACACTTAAGACAAGGCAACAAAAAAACAGACTAAAAAACCCCCCACAAAAGTCTTGGTTACTCCAAAAGAAAAGACAGAGCAAAAGAAATTTCAGTTGAATTGTTGAGAGACAAGAAGATCCAAATAAAAGGCTAGAAATCTTGTAAACAGTCTTCTGCTTCTCTCTCTCTCTCTCTCTCTCTCTCTCTCTCTCTCTCTCTCTCTCTTTCTTCCTTCCCCAAATTCTGCCTCCCTCCTTGTCCCCTCCAAAGAGTCCCTCCTCTGATCCCTTCTTTCCTTTGCCTCTGAGATTGGTTTTCTACTGCAAATTTTACTCTGTCTCTGTCTCTCTGTGTCTCTGTGTGTCTCTCTGTCTCTCTGTCTCTCTGTGTCCCTCTCTGTCTTTCTGTCTCTGACTCTGTCTCCCTCTCTGACTCTGACTCTTTCGCATGTGTGTGTGTGTGTGTCTGTGTCTGTGTGTGTGTGTGTGTGTGTGTGTGTGTGTGTGTAATAGTGCTTTATTAAGACACTGTGTGTTCTTTGACTATAGTAGATAAGAGGAGAAAACTGAACATAAAATTAAGAGACAAAGGGATAGATGTCTGTTAACCCAGAAAAGATCTATTCTCTTAGGAATGCCTATCCATTTTGATGAACAACCAACGCTGGCCATAGAAATTTTTCCTTTATGAATGTGATATCAGAAAGAACACAACTGAGTAAGAATTTTATGAAATGGAGATTCTACATGGAAAATTTCATTATGCATTGTTTTCCTCCTTTTGAAATAACTTGAGTCAAGAGGGGCTGTACCATATGCTCTGTCTTCCTGGAAGTATACAGCAAAGGGCTAAGAAATCATTTTGGGTATTTAATGAGTTTTGACAGATAGTCTTCAAACTCAAGCCAGAAACTCCTGTTGTTTCTTCCACAGCATATTTTGAAACTGAAATACATGACTAATTGCATAAATTCACTACAGGCATCACATGTCTTATGTATCATAATAAATTTCCCTCTATATGTCTATATTGTTACATAACTTCTATACCAGAAAGTATAGTCAAAATAATAAAGAATGAAATGAATGAATTTGATTTGAAATACTCTGGATCGTCTTTTCCTAAAGCTATCCTAGAATGTCATCTATACTTAATTCCTGTGACCTGCCCTCCTCATGTAGCATGTTTAGTTAGAGAATCCTTGTAGAGTTTACAACTCAAAACTAAAAATAGGTCAAGTTCTCTCAAATGTTTCTTGAAACCTGTTCATGAATCATGTAGATTCTCTCAACGATTTTCTTACTGTCCTACCACATAAGAAGGTCACACTAACAATTTGGCCTTTAAATCAGCAATAAGTGAGGAAACTGAATTGTAGGCTATAAGCATCCAAATGTCTCTTTTCATGTGATAATCCAAACGGAAGCACTCTCTAGAGTCCAGAAGAGGCTATGGGTAATTGTGAGGTTGAATGGTCCTTTCAAAGTTCTTAATGTGCAATGTTCTCTTTAACTTACAACAAATAAGCATAGGAAATAGGGATAAAATCCTATTTCTCAGATGAAAATAAGTTAACTTGGGGCAATTTATCTTTCATAGCATATTATGGTGTTTTGCCAGCAGGCCACAGATGCACACCCTATGAGAAGCCTGAACAGACATATGTGAAGAGGGCAAATGAGTTAAACTGCAGCGCAGTAATGAGGTGTCAACTACCCTCCAGATGAATGCTTCAAATATTTATCGTAAAAACAAAAACGCCTTCTTACAATTTTTTTCTATGCCTGTTTAATAACAAAAATTTTCATTTTACATATTCTCAGGAACAAATCCATTGAGAGAGGCATGAGAAAGAAATGAAGAGATGACTTGAAGTTATTGCATACTAGAGAATAAGAGACAGGCAATATTTAATATTAGCTCTATGAATAATTCAATATCCTCCTGATTTGAAGACAATTGAATTCAAATATCCACATGAAAAAGTTTCTTAGTAATTTTCTACTTCCTTTCCCGCTTCTATTGTTTACCCACCCACCCCTTGCAAAATTATGAGTCATGTCAAGACCAACAATAGATTTTCTTGTGATTCCTTGCCTCCAGGATCAGGGACTGAACAGCCATATTTGAATCATTACTGTGATTCTTGTCTTACAGATCAAATAAAAATGAATCAATGGGCAAATTCTGACAAAACTAGGATTCTTCTTTTACAAATCTAGCATACAGCCAGCCATTGCTTCCAAAGACAGAGAGAATACCATATGAAAGGGAATCCCTAAGTTGGAGCAGACAGATTTATGTACTTAGGAAAGCATTGGAAAACTAAACATTCACATTATAATTGATTCTCCAGATTTTAACACTTTAAATAAAGAACATTATTGTTTGTCCATTTGTATGTCGCCTGTTTAGAGGGAAACCATGGGTTTTTAATCATTTTAGTTATCCCTTAGAACTCAATAATCATTCATGGAATTAATAAATAAATTCTCTTAATAGAAATTGTCTGGTAAATGATAAAGATGACAAGATAATTGTTTAACGAGGTAACATATTTCTGTGACTATAATATAACTGACTGTAGTGGTTTGAACAGGAAAGGTCCCAATAGACTAATGTGTTTGAATGCTTTACCCATAGAGAGTGACACTATTAGAGAGTATGACCTTGTTGAAACAGATGTGGACTTGTTGGAGGAAGTGTGTCACATGCATGAAGGGTCTGAGGTTTCTTATGCTTAAGCTACTCCCAGTGTGGCACACAGTCTCCTTCTGCTGCCTGTGGATCAAGATGTAGAACTCTCATCTCCTTCTACAGCATCATATCTAGCTGGATACTAACTTGCTTCCTACCATGATGATAATGAACTAGACCTCTGAAACTGTAAGCCAGCCCCAATTAGTTGTTTTCCTTTATAAGAGTTGTCTTTGTCTTGGTTTCTCTTCAAAGCAATAAAAGCCTAAGGCACTTACTAACATTCCTGTTACAAGACGATATTTTACAATGCAATGTATGCTGTTGACAAGGTCTGCTTTATCACAGATATGCTGACAACTCCAGTCATGAGCTTTTTGCTCTTTTTTATTTTATTCAGGATAGTCAATCAGCTGGAAATGTAAATGTGAGGAAATAGACTTATTAAATGCTTATCTCAAATCTCAAGGATTTGGTATAATATTAAATATAAATATATATTTTGTATAATATTGTTACACTTTGAGACACTTTAGAATTTGTATAAAGTTAATGTAATGGTAACAAAGTATTTAATGAATGTAAAAAGTAAAGTGCACAGAAAGCAACAGGATAGTGGACACCACTGAAGTAAGAAACCAGAAAGAAAAAAGAAAAAATTAAAAAAAAAGGGGTCATGGTATTTTGTCCTTTTCTACATGTATATTCTTATTGTGATGAGCAATTAGTGTGTGATTTAATAATGAACTATAGTTTAAACACATATCATACTCTAGTGAGATTTCATGAATTAATAGGATTACTGACCCTCTTTGGTACAATTGATGTGTGTTTCATCACTGAAGTCTCCACAGTCATTGTCACCATCACAGGCCCAATGCCCTGGGATACATCGGCCACTTGAACATCTGAACTGGTCATCAAGGCAAGAGTGAACACAGCCCACCTCATCACTCCTGTCGCCACAGTCATCATCTGGGAAGAAATACTGAAGGCTAGAAAAACTATTGTAGAAGAACATTTTCTTTTACATTTATAGTATCTGCTATGCAGGATTTGCTCATGATTTTGGAAAAGGTTAGGTAAATTCATAACCAAAATTTCCAAAGAACAGGCATTTTATTCAGATATTGCAAGTTGACAAAGCTAAGATCATCAGGAAAATTCTGTAATGATTCATAAACTACCGATGTTACATAAATCCTTTGGGAACCTGAATTGTCCAGGTCATTTCCTTAATTGTTCCCTATATTCATCTTTGGACATGGATATCTGAAACTGAAGCTCTGTCAGATCCCCATGGGACAAATATCATGCTTCATTATCCTTGATGCTGATACCCAGTGAAATGCCAGCTTCCTGCTCACCAATTTTCTTAGCCACTTTGCTTGGCAGTGCAAGTTTGTTTGCAATCCCCTTAGAAGGAAGCTAGGCAGCCCAGACAGCTGGGCCTCAACCTGTTCAATGTTGTGCAGTGAGCACTTGGTACTTGCCAGTGTCGCAGTGCCATTTGTTGCTGATGCATCTTCCACTCTTGCATATGAACTGAGTTAGAGGCTCACAGGTTGGAAATTCTGTAAAAGATATAAAAAGGAATATAAGAAACATATTATGAACTGTGATTGATTTGATTTGTATCCAGTTTACTAGTGTGATCAGAACTCTAGTCCTCTAGAAAGACACAGCAGACAGTAGGTAAACCAATACCATGACTATAACTTTCTAAGGAGATTATAACATTAAGGATAGCTTCTTAATGTCCAACTCTCACTTGAATGCCTGAAATGAAGAATTTCTAGCCACCATAAGCCAGGAGAATCATTGGATGGCATATCATTAGAAATCATCATATTTTCTGAAATACATGTGCAGAGCCAGCTTTGTCTTGGTGAATAATAAAAGCCAGAGTTCTTCTATGCTGCTATAAAATATTGCTTCTGTACATCTGGACTGTAGCACATTTCTAAATTCAGAGAGTCAAACAGGATCATCAAGGGTAACAATGACTTCTCAGGGATGCTAACATTGTAAAGAGAAATAAATTAATCAACTAACGAACTCAATTTAGATGCGACTATGTATTTACAAAGACTTTGACACTGTAAATTCAAATAGAAAGGAAGTGAGCAAAAACTGAGAAAAAATAAACCATATTTTAAAAATGAGACTAAATCAATTAAAGTAAATTAAACCAATTGAATATAACAACCTCTTTCCTATCCTTTACATAAAACCAGTGAATAACAATAATGATAAAAAAAACAAATAATTGACATAGTAAATCCAGTTAGCCATTTTAATATCCTAATAAATCCAGAAGCCAGTGCAAACATAATAAGAACTGATAATTATGAAAATCAATGAAAACCTTAATAATAATCAGAGAAAAATAATTTGCTGAACATTTTAGCAAAATTTTGAACTGGGAGTTTTGCAGGAAAAATACTATTATCTTTATTTATAGATAGTGAATATGATTAGCCTAAAGATTTGTGGATTTCTCAGAATTAGTCCTTCTCTCAAGAAAACATAGAATCATAATCAATATTTTACTCTTTGGGACAGCTTACTTAGAATCTTAGAATATTTTACAGAAAAAGAACTACAAATGTTATCAGATGCATTCTGTGGACTTCTTATGAGACATCTAAAATAAAATCTCTTTGGGCATACTACATACAGTTAGGATGATCTAAATGTTGTTGTTATTTTTTAATTTATCTAATAGTTACATATCTATTAGCTGCTTCCTCAACTTATTTATAGCTTTGAATTTGGAATTTGGAGCACTAGTTACTTTGAAGAAAAACAAACAAACAAACAAACAAAACCTACAATGTTTATCAACTTTAAAAGGTGAGAAACACAGATAAAGCCCAATCATTTTGGCCTTAAGGAATTGATGGCTCAGAATAGTCCCATGGGTCCATGATCACCAATGCCTCTCAACACTGGCATTCTCTTCTTCAATCCGTATGGCCATTCCTGTTTCTGACATGTATCATTAGTAATCTTCTACATCATATTCAATTTTCATCCATAGTCTCCCCAAATGGCCTCACACCCATGATTCTTCTGTCCAGCTTCCATGTGGTGACTGCACTGTTTCCTTCTTCCACTCTCATATTAATTTAAATTTAACATTTGAAATGAGGATCTAAATATTCTAGCTCACTTTTGTGTTCTGTTAAAATACTGCCATGCATTTTTATGTTTGCAAAATAACTAAGTATAATAAATCTGCCTTTCTGAGTTCATAGAGCATCCTGAAGACTATTAAATATTAAAATCTAATTCTTATACCTAACAAAATACTGAGATTACTTTTTCTTTGCAGAAAGTAGTGACTAGTATCAGATAAGTGGAATAACTACCGAATTAAATGTAAAAATTATTTTAACTTATGTTTTATAGTAGTATCAAGAACACAGTGCATTTTAGGAGGAATACATGAAATATAGGACTCTCACTTGCCACTGGGTTAAAAGATACATACCATGAGTTTCTTGTTATGCTACTACAAGTGCCCAATGTAGGCAGCAATGGTTTTGTCTATTTACAGTACACACCTTACCCTAAAACATGAATGATAGCTAAAGCCTCTTGAAGTTAATATTTTTCCTCTTTCATATTAGTGCTAGTTTAACATTTAAAATGAGTATCTAAATATTTTAGTTCAGTTTGTATTGTGTTCTATTAAAATACTGTAATGAATTTTTATTTCTGAGAAATCACTATGTAATCATGGCTTTCTTGACTTCATATAAATATACTTTGTCTTTGAATCTTTCAATACAAAGTATAGTACATTTAGAAATATTTACTGATTAATTCTACCAAAGACAAAAGTAACAAACCAAAGCAAATCACATTTTATAGAGTTACAATTTCAGTGGAGAAAAGAAAACTGTATTTTACCATGGTGATTACATCAACTACATAAAACATTTAAGATGGATCAATGGGCTGTTATTTTTTTAATGTTATTGATAGTTTGCTCGATTTGTCTATTATATTATTTCTTTAAACTTTATAAGAATGTTACATGAATGGCATTATGTAACTTGCTATAGTTTCTCTTTCCTTGTGTCTCTATCTGCCTAGCATGTACCACTTTGGAGAATTGTTTCCAAGTACACCACTTTTAGGTACATTTTTTTTTCCTGCCTCTTACCTAAATATTGCCTTCCTTCTTTCCCTTTTGAAGACTCTAGCTAAGTAATTTTCACTAAAGTCTCAAAGTCATGTAGCCAATAGCCTATATAATGAAGCTGACATTTCTATCCAAATGTGTGGGAGTATACAGATATTCATATGAAATTAGATGATAAGGTAATAATATCATAAGAACGCAGGTTTAGAAAGGATGCCTTAAGGAGACTACAATCATTCTGCCTTTATTGGTGCCTTAATAAATAGCAACTGAAGGCCTGAAATTGTCATTTCTAAACCCTAATGAGAAATAAATTATACTACTCAACTAAAGACACTTCAAAAGTGCAGCAAGAGGCAGAGGAAATTAAGAACTACTATGTCTGACATCAGAACACTTTAGTTTTTCATATACTGCCATGATCATTACCAAGAACATTTAATACTACAGCAGAAGAAAATTTGGGAAAGATCAAACGATGAATCCTTCATTCTGGTTTACATTTGAAATATGATTTGTACCTGCTGTAATGTATAAAATTCACTGTTGCTACAGAAAATGAAATGATGCTTTTAAAAGTTATTCATGTTGGACTGCATCTACAGAGAGAGCCTGTTCAGATATTGCTACTAGCTGTGTCTCCCAAAGATGTGTACTCTTAAAGAACAGATTGCTTGTTTTTATGGCTTTTATTTCACTTTGACATTATTCTTGTTATCTCAGTAGTCTTTCTCATTAGGTCACTGTGGTTAATTGTGTATTTATTATGTTTATAAAAATGGTTTAGTGATGTAGAGGAATTCTGTTAATGGGAGAATTTTTACTTCATAGACATAGACTATCTTTTATTTATACAAATTTTGCTACTTGGTACTGTTTAATGTATATTGAATAAATGATTTAAGGAAAATCAGAATCATTATTGTGCATGCAAATGTCAGCTTTCTAGTAGGCACAAAATAGTCGATGTATTTTAAAGTTGTATACATGTATGCATATTTGAGTAAGTGTAATATACCACTTTTATTTAGTGTAATCTATGGGTCAGATTTTTTTTTTTTTAGATTTAAAAGATTGTTTTCATTGTTCCTTTATATCCTGGTAAAGGTAATGAGGTTTTTTTTGTTTTTGTTTTTGTTTTTTGTTTTTTTTTTTCATGTTTTTTTCTTCTTTTTTTTTATTGGATATTTTATTTACATTTCATATGTTGTCCCCTTACACCATCCCCCACCCACCCAGGAACCCCCTATCCCCTTACCCCTCCTCCTTCTCTGTGGATGTAACCCCTACCTACACTCCTACTCCCATTTCCCCACCCTCAAAATTCCCAACCCCTGAGGCGTCCAGGCTTCATGAGGTCAAGGATCTCATCTTCTACCTATGCCCAGCAGGGCCTTCCACTCTTATGTATTCAGCTGAAGCTCTGGATCCCTCCCTAAGTGCTCCCAGGCTGGTGGTTTAGACCCTGGGAGCTGTGGTTGGTTGGTATTATTGCTCTCCTCATGGTGTCACAAACCCTTTCAGCTCCTTCAGTCCTCACTCTAACTCCTCCATTGAGAACCCCATGATCAGTTCAATGGCTAGTTGTGAGCATCTGCCTCTGAGTATGTCAGACTCTTGAAGGCCTCTGAGGAGACATCCATATCAGGCTCTTATCAGCATGCACTTCCTGACTTCGACATCAGCATCTACCTTTGGTGACTGCACATGGGATGGATACTCAGGTGGAAAGGTCTTCAAATGGCCCCTCCTTCAGTTTCTGTCCCTCACTTTGTCTCCATATTTGCTCTATGGGTCAGATTTTAAAAGATTCAATGATATTAAGATATTATAAGTGTAAGTATAGTACAGATCCTATGCTTCTTACTACTTTTCTACATTTCTCTCTCTCTCTCTCTCTCTTTCTCTCTCTCTCTCTCTCTCTCTCTCTTTTTTACTTATTTTCTTTCCCTTTTTTTTGGTAAAGGTACATTAGACAGGGCATAGATGTAATCTTTTGTATAAAGATTATAAGCTTTGGGGAGATATAACCCTGGATAGAGATCCTGGCCTTATGAGTAATTAATGCAACACCTAGTATAGTTGTTTAAATATCGGAACCTAGATTATTAGTGTGTACAGTAAATTAAACATATTGCAGAAGGCTACTTATTTCTGATATTTATTTAGAATTTTATTGCACTTAGACCTCTATGTTATAGAAATACATTATAGAAATTGAAAAAAATGAATGAATGAATGAATGAATGAATGAATGAAAGTATGAATACCCTAGGCACATCAAACAAAGGGCTCATACTCATTTGTCGGTTGTAGGAAATCAAGTTGGAAAAATATTTGGAACATTATTAAACACATGACTTCAAAACTATTCAATAAGTGCTAGCACATTGGTTATGCCAATGATATTCTTAACAGAGATTTTTCAGTGTTATGCAGGGTTCAGAAGCATTTTCATTCAGTCCAAACATTGCTGGGCAGTGATAGTCAGAAGGGGAAGCAGCAACAGACACTGCCCTTAGGCTGCCAGAGGGCTTTTTAGATTCAAAGTATTTAAGAAGTCATATCAGATATGCAGCTGTTCATTAGAAAGTTACTTCAGATGATTTTGTTCAGCTCTAGGCTGACAGGAGTCCTGAGTGCATTCCAGATGCTCTACTCTCTACTGTGGTTGATCTGTAGGCCAATCATATTATATGTGCTTCTGGGTTACAGTATTTTCAAGTCATAGTACATTTGTCAGAATGTGCTTATCAAAAGGCAAGAATAATCTAATTCTTTCAAAACAGAAACATCAAAAACCACTTTAGGTGATCTTAACTTTCTTCTAGAAAAAAGTAACATAAGGGTAATGTGATTCACGTATTCATGTTAGAGTAGATCAATGGTAGAGGTGAAGTATTGGAATGTTCTAGATCATACAAAACTCAGATCTTCAAAAGCCCTTAATTGATAGTGCACAAAAGTTTGGAGAAGCAGAAAGAATTCTAAAAGGGCTCTTTTCACAAATGTCCTAGAATAGATTTGGGTGAAGTTTTGGAAATTTGGTGTTTAGATGGCAGAGCCCTAGAAGGAAAAGAAACTGCATGCAAATATGTAAAGGACAACTTTAGCAAAATTTCATGAAAAATATTATCTGTTCTAGCAATAGAACAACCACAAAAGAGATAAATAGTAAATACTTTAGTGTGTTGGCAAAAGTATAAAAAATGGAAGATTAATGGAAACAGTATTCAAAAAACTAATGACTGAACTATGCATTTGCTTGTTGGTTGTAAATGTATATTTTGCCTATAAATGGAGAAGTTGGAATATTAATGTCAATATAGAGTAAGATACAGTACTGTAGTTCCACTTAAGATGCGGCTCACAGCATGATCCCAGGATGATAAAGGTCACGTCAAATAACCTTATGATTAATTGTCAACTCAAATCTATTACTAGATGGTCTTGTCAGGCATCAATGGGAGAAGAGGTCCTTGGTCCTGTGAAGGCTTGATGCCCAAGCGTAGGGGAATTGAAGGACAGGGAAGTGGGAGTGGAAGGGTGGGTGGGGGAACACCCTCATAGAAGCAGGGAACAGGGAATGGGATAGGGGATTTTGGGGAGGAGAACAGGGAAAGGGGATAACATTTGAAATGTAAATAAAGAAACTATATATATATGGTCTCAGAATGCTAGACTGAGTGAAAAACTTTTGGTCTCTCTTAAAAATCGATAACAGTCTCCTTTATTTCACAAACTGTACTTTACAACTTGGGAAAATGTCCATGTGAAAAAATAAGTTAAAAGTTAATCTAAAGGTTTTAATAAAACATATAAAAGTGATCATGGTACATATTCCTAGACACAGTCACATAGGAATACTACAGAGGCATAGAAATAATATATGAACATTACATGCTCTCAAAGTTCAAAATTATGAAAAAAACTTTTATAAAAGAATAGAAAAGGTAACAAAAATCTTGTAAGTAAATTTCAGCAGATTTCACCAAAAATAGAATTAGCCTGACATGATCTTCAGATATTTAAAACATTAACTATATCTGTAAAGATTACAGATAGATAGCAAAGGTACACTACAGTAAATTTAATATATTTAAATGATTAAGACTAAAATAAATAGATACACTAAAACTAAAGGCAAACATGAAAAGTTACAATTAGGACATCTGAAAATAAAAAAAAAAAACAATTCCTGAAATTACAAGTTAAAAGAATGAGGTAAATTACATACCAGTACACTGAAATATTGCATTATATTTTAAAATTAGCTCTCTGTTGTTTCCGTAGGCATTTTCATATATCCTTAGTTTTAGTTAATTCACTTTTTGCCTGCATTCATGAATAAACCATTTATCTTCAGTATTCACACCCATTTCTTTCATATTGGAAAATAATATTTCAAGCAGATGTACCACAAGAGGGAGGGACTCATGCATAAAGATACATGAAGAATTGGGAAGAGAAAATAGGGGGTTGGATATGATATTTCATTGTATATATGAAATGAATTTATGAAGGATAAACTTAAAAACTAATGTTTAAACTAAAAAATCTAAAGAGATTATCATATCTACATACTAAAGGGTGAAAAGAAATGTAAAATATAACCAAGGAAATAGAACAAAATATTACAAAGACATGGTAGCAGAAAATATGAAAAATTCATATTAAAATAATTTCTAAATATATCTGAGTCATAAGATTCAGGGAGAACAATAATCAGCTCACAGATAATACACAGCAGAAGGGCAGGAATTGCAAAGAACCAATGCCTCAATAAGATTTAACTTGCAAAGAATTCCCAATATTAAATCAAAAGAAATAAATCTACTTCCACCAGTAAAGGGCAGTGAGCTTTTAGAAAGTAGTAAGCTCCCTTTCTCAAACCAAATGGAAAGTTGGACACAAATAAAGGGGCCAGCCAAATGTCGCAGAAAAACTCAGTAATGCCCTGAAACTAAATGCAAGAAGGAAGCATATCAGGAGAACAGAAGCATGGAAGATACTTAGATGTGTTAATAACCATGTTTGTCCAATTCTAGGGAAAACAAATTCCCGAGATGCTTGGACAATTATGTAGGAGGGGTTTTGAGGGAAGTAAATTTATGAATTTGTAGTCCTTAGTAGATGGCTGGAATAGAAGAACAATATACAAAACTGTATACATTTTCTTTTTTTTTTTAACACTAAAGCATACATTTTTATTAGAAAGCCTAGAAGCATAACAAGTAGACACACAATGCAAATCCATTACAAAGCACTATTCTTGTGCCCTGATAATCCACTTTTTTTTTCTTGGTGATGTTTTCTTTTTTTTTTATAATTTATTTTTTCTCAAATCGTAATTCATTCACAAAGGGGTTATAAACACAGAAAGGCAGGATGTGGGGAAGGGAATGACAATGGAGTGTGGGTGTTCAGGGGCAATACAGATATCTTCAGAACCAGGTATCGGCTGGGTGAATGTTCAGGGGACAAGTCACTATGACTCTGCCTATGACTCGCTTGTCCTTATCTAAGTTGGTATTGTCTGCCAAGTCTACCTATTTACAAGGTCTATGACTACTCAGGCTTGTAAATTTCCACAAAAGCTGCCTGTTTACATTAGCTTATAGCCATCTGTTTCAATGGTTTTCCACTGAGACCCAAGACTTGGTGTGACAATAGTGAAGACTCCAGGAACCAATCTGATGATTGTAAGCAGAGCTTAGCTCTGTTGATGGCAATCTCTGCACATGAATGAGCACTGGTGCAATAAAAACTTTGACATGGAAACTGAAATCACAGGGCCTCTTGTCTGCTGTTCTTAATGATACTATTACAACTGCTATCAATATTATTATTTATTATTGTTATTATTACTATTAATTATATTTTAGTGAAGTTAAAATTTTCAAATCTACAGAATGAGATCATGTCTAAAAGTGGCAGTTCCTCCTGGCAGAAAAAATGGTTGGTATTAAAACAAGTCCATGTCTAATTCAACCCTAAAGCTAGTAACCAATATAGTCATATTAGTCATCCCAAGAGAAGATTAAAGGAATTAGCTTTAGTAAAGATTTAAAAATTGAATAAAATGTGGTAGATAAATGTTTATTAGCTCATATTTATTCATATTACAGTAAAAAATACACATGGATGAATTACCTCATGCAAATTAAACTTGTCCTATTCTATAAGGCTAGATTTCTTGAAATTTTCTTCTATGTTGAGTGTGTGTGTGTGTGTGTGTGTTTGTGTGTGTTATGCTTAATATCACATTTTCCAAGGGAACAGGAGTGAAAATATTTTATTATGAGACAGTATCCTTTTGAAATTAAATAACATTTTTATTTAATATGCTGTACAAAATTACATCATATTCTTTAATCACACTAATCCTAGCGCATCAGTAATTAATTGAAGCTGTGTGTAGTAGAAGGAATCTATTACCTAGAATACTTTGTTACCAGTTTCATTGTTGCTACTTTGAAAGTTGAGACCTTTTAGAGCAAAGGAACTTAGCACATAGAGAATTTCAGAGCAAATGGTGTGGGAAAGGAGTCCTGTATTTATATTCCACGATTTATAGGAGAGGTCAGACCACAATTCTGGTCTTACACTCTTCAGGCATTTCCCTTTTTTTCATACATAGAGAAATCAAACACACAAGGCATTATTGCATTATCATGTACTTAGAAGACTAACATAGAAATGTTTCAAGTTCAAGGCCAGACTAGGAACAAATTACCATGTTTGGAGGAAATGATGACATAGTTAAAGTGAAGCACTTAGAAGCTGAACTGAGCTACATATCCAAGAGATCATTCTTAGCTTCAAAGAAATACCCACTTTCTCTAAAGTAACCATACTGGAGCCAGACACAGTTATGTCTCTAAAATATATTCTGGTTTTGTTTGATATGATGTGTGTTGAGGATTTAATCCTGAGAACCACAGATGTCAGGTTAATAATCTTGCTATTTCACCTTCACCTTCACCTTCAGCTTTGTATATGGATTTTTAGATATCCCTCCTATACATTTTAGTCATAGACATTTCTCTTCACATATAAAAATAATGTGAAAATTTCCAACAAACAAACTATTATGGATCATTACACTGTTCGAACGTGGCTGCATATTTATGGTCAAGAGTATGCATTAGAATGACATAGTCTGGCCCACTTAAAAAAAAATATGTTTCTATGGGAGCTAGCAAGATGGTTCGGTGGTTAAGAGCACAGGTTACTCTTATGAAGGACCTGAGTTTGGGTCCTAGAATCATGTCAGGTGGCTCACAGCTGCCTACAACTCTAGCTGCATAGTCATCCAATGGTTCTGGGCTCCTTGGAGCCTGCATTTACACCTATCACACAGATACACACACACACACACACACACACACAAACACACAATTAAAAATAGTAAAATCTTATAATAAAATAGTGGACTTGTGACATTTTCAGGTGTCCATCCACATCACAGCAGTTATCATGACATCAAGCATAATGTCTGGCTCATGACAGCTAGTGTACATTTACAGAACACAGTGCTTATCCTTATTTGTAAGGTTTCATTACAATAGAAAGACAGCATCAGTGAGAGCTTCAAACCTACATTGTACCCAATCTGTGACAATGTCCATATAAAATGATAGACACGTATTAGCACTGCAGCATCCATACACAGCCATCAACTCAATCCTTCTGAAAGTTTTTTAAGTAAATATATTTTGGAGCAACGCTGAAAAAGGGATTGAATTTAGGGCATTAGTCACTATTGGGCAGACTGAGGCACACAACATACTGATTCATTTATTTGTTTGTTATATTTCTTGATAGAGAGTCTCTTTTGAGACCATGATGATTTAGAAGTTACTATGTAGACCATGCTGACTTCGAATTTACAGCTCTCCATATCTTCCTCTCAAGCACAGGGACAAGGAATATACAACTTCTCTAAGCACAAATACTGGAGCCTAGCAAGGACTTGAAGAGGTCATTTTAAAGTGACTTAGAGAATAAGATTTTGTGTGTGTTGGAGGATCACATGCTCATTGTGTTTGTGTTCCTGTGTTTGCATGTCTGAAGGCCAGACAATATTTGCATGGTACGCCTTATCCATTTGAGATAGGATTTCTCACTGAGCCTGAAGCTGAGCAAGTGGCCAGCAAGTCTAAGTGATTTTCCATTTTCCACCCTCTATACCTCTGGGATTACAGGTTTGTGTGGCCAACAGTACTGGGATAAAATCTCAGGTTGCATGCTTAGGCAGAATGTGATCCTACCCGCTAAGTCATCTCCTCAGCTCAGATTATTTTGATTATTGTTCTTTATATAGAAAAGTAAACACATTTCAGAAAAAAATAGATTTTCTAAAGTTACTCTTCAGATAGCAAGATGCAAATAAGAATATATAAAAATGTTGAGTGAAATTAATAAACCAGATGAGTATTCATCTATTCATGTATTTATTCATCTATCTGCCTATCCATCTGGAGAAAATCATAATATAGCAAATAAAGATACATATATTTCTTATATCCATGAAGGAATTTCATAAAACTATTATTTTCCAGTACAGGAGGAAATGAAAATAGATACCCCGGAAATAATAATTACAGACTTCTCATCACAATTAAATAACATAAAGAATATTTTTATGTGAACTGAAAAGTCATAAGTGAAATATTCAATGTTCCATACACTCTGTCTTATTTTACTAATAGTTTTATCACTGCTTTTTGGAATACCCAGATATAACCAGTTCTGTCATTAGCATGTCTATGTAATGTTATTTTCTATAAATATGTACAGTATGCTGGTAGTTTATTTGAAAACTTTAAAATGTTTGGATTACGCTTAGCTTCTAGTAAGGGAAAAATCAAGAGGAATACATAAGTTTGAAAACCTAAATAAAAAATAGTTAAACAAATTTTTATAAATTATTTTATATTTTTATAATTTGCTTTAAAAAACTAGAAGTAGCAACATGAAAATGTACCTGAAAGCTAAGAATGGTTGCCATTTTTATAGTGAAATGGTTAAGGCAGAATGATTACTCTCTTTCAGTTTACAACTGACCACATCACATAGATGTGAGTTTTCTACTCACTGAGGGTGCCTTTAGGTCTTGCTCCAAACCTCTTAGGGCAGAAAATATGCACTTTAACCTTCAAACCTGCTCTTGAAGCCTTGCCAGGCAATTAGTATAAGGCATATCCTGGCTACTCTTGTGGATCCATGCCTTAATATTAATGCTCTCAGGTATGCTCAAATTCTGAACAATTTTCATGTACATTGAATAATAATGAATTAAACATTGAAAAAACGAAAAATTTGAAAATATTCTAGATGTGCATGTTCTATTTTGTTTGTTGTTGATGTTGTGTTGTTGTTCTTGTTGTGAATTTGACACAATATAAAATCTAGGAAAAGGAAACTGCATTGAGATAATGCAGTTATCTGGCTTTCTATGGTAAATAGATAATGTGGGAAGGACAAGTCCCACTTGGGCAGTGGTCCTGGGTTGTTTTAGAAAGCAGACTGAGCAAGCCAGAAGGAGACAGTAAACAGCACTTCTCCAAGATTTCTTTCTTCCTCAGCTCATGCATCTAGGTTCTGCTGGCACTCTTGCCCTGACTTCCTTGCATGAAGGATAGAAAGCTGACAGGAGTAATAAACCAGGTCCTTCACAGACCTATGCCTTTAACCTCTGTGACATTCTCCAGCCACTGATGTTTTATTCTTACAGGAATTTCAAGGACATCTGTGGCTAGGTCATTTCTGACCTGCACTTCTTGTTTGTATAAGAAGCACCTGATGGAGGGGGGGTCAATAATAGCTCTAGGAAAAGTTTCCACAAACCTGACTACATATTAAAGTCATTGGACATAAGATTCAGACAGTTGACCCTGTAGCCCCTGGAGATTGAAAGGCAATTTCAGTATGAGAGTGCTGACAAAAACCTGCTGGTCGACCACAATCATCCAACTATGAATGAGCATTAATCTCCGTAGAGATAAACCATCATATTTGTGCTGATTCTTTGTGTAGATATACAGGCTTTACTTTAACAAATTGAATTTGTAGGGCATGCGGAAATCACAGACTTCAATCTATTTCTTCAAGGTAATCATCACATGAATTGCCTTTCCCCTAAAACAGATATTTGAATTTTTCCCAAATCCACCAGATAGGAATCTTTTGGGGAGGGTAGGTATGAAATAGTCTGGGGTGTTCACTGTACCAAATACTGTGCATGATGCTGAACCTTATGCAGGACAATAGGAAAGACAGAATTAGACCAAAGTATCAATAGCTGTTTTTCATAATTGCTTTTCACTATCTAGTCTCAGCCTCTCACCTGCTACCGAACAGACATGAATAGTCAATGAGGTGGCTATAACCAAAAATTAAAAATAATGTCATATACTAGTGAGGATACAAAAATACATATAGCAAAAGGCTACCTACCATTTTAAAGCAAAAAAAAATCCTAAGAATATTTAAAGAGAAACTCATAGAATAAAGACCACAAAAGAAAGGGGTAGCCTATGGTATGGTTCGAAGTACATCTCCAAAACACAAAGGTAAAGAAAGTCTTTCAATTTCTTTCAGTCCAATTTAGTTTTAATAATGATACTTATTGCATTATCAAATTAAGGATCAAAAAGAAAATTAAAAATTCTAAACACAGAAAGAAAAATAAGACTTCTAACAGGCACAAATTTATGTTCTTATTGATACTAGCTGTCAAAAGAAACAGAGCATTTAGAAAATATTCATATATTAATAATTTTACAATGAATAGAAGGTAAGAAGATAAATTTTTAAAATGTAAAAAAATTACCAATATTTTTGTCATAATTTTAAAATTGGTGAAAATATGAATCTGTATAATGAGAACATGAGCTAGAAAGAGCAAGTTTATGGCAGAAACAGATGCTACACAACTCTACTGCCTCCTTGGCTGGAAGCTAGAGCCCATGGTTGGTTCTGTTCTGACCACCAGCCAGGAATTCCAAAGGATTCTGCTCTCTGCCTCTCTGCTTCATCTTCCTCATCATTTGTCATTTGTTTCTGTTTCTTTCAGCCCCTGCCTGGACACTATATGTGAAAATGGTACTCAGTCTGGCCAAGTGAACTAACCAGCATGCTCCTCTCTGTGTCATATAAGCTGTGGCTATATTAGACATATATACCAGTAGCATCCTGGCTTCCAGTTGGCTCCATCTATCTGTGCTACACAGGAGATCTCTTTTCTGTGGCTTAATCTCTCATCCCAAACTCATTCTTGTCTTCCGGGGCCCAAAAATTTCATTCTTGAATTTGTGATACAAAAATCCAGAAAACACTGTCTTGAAACGCTGGTGGCTCTGGTGGCATTTCAGTTGTCCAGCACCTTAGTTCTCAAAGTTGTGCACATAAGAGAGGGTCATTCTTCACTGTTCTCAAGAACTCTGCAGTTGAGAATCACATGGAGTGGTGAAGTTTATGTAAATCTCTGACAATCACATTAGGTAAAAGTCATTAAAATGCTTTCTCTAGTAGAAGTTACACAGAACCAACCATGAATTCTAGCTTCCAGCCAATGAATCGATGGAGATGTGTAGCATTTGTTTTGGCCTCCTGTAAAATGACTTTATTATTAATCATCATCATCATAATCATCATCATCATCTTCATTCTGAATCACCTTAGTGTTTTATAGATATAATTTTTGAATAAGGATGTATCATGAAAATATCATGAACAGAATGTTTTAACATCTCGTAATATTTTGAGAAATATACTCATGACATTTTTGTTACTCATGCAACATGATAACAAATTCAGGTGTATGAGAAGTGAGTTGAATGAATACTATGGTGATATAATTTAAATTATTACACTGGTTTTCCACAGATATATACAATTGATAGACTATGAAATAACTCACATTTTTTTTTTTTACTATTTGGTTAAAACCTTAAAAGTATGCTTAATATTTTTTTAATTTCCAGTTGTCACCAATCTTTGTACATATGACATGATAATGCCATATATTAACTTCACAGTTGAACTGCTCAATAAAATAAAAAATATTCACAGAAATATTTTATGATGTTTTAAGTAAGTTTATGACTTTGAATTGAGCTGCAGCAACAGAGCACATCCAGGCAGCTTTGTCGGCACTTGGTTGAATGAGTGACAGGTTCAAATACATCAAAGAACATTTGATATTTTGTTTTCCTACCTAGACTGAGAACAAAGATTTACAGAATTTTGTCTGCACACTAGTACTTTTAGCTTCGTCTTCATGTTTAAATGTTCAGAACATTCAAATCGAGTAATTATTCTGGCTTCCCCAGGTTTCTAAGGTCTTATTTGCTTGTTTGTTTCCTATTCTTTAAATCAATCTTTGATTAACCTAAGATAGTTTAATGATACCATTTCATATTCCATTATTATAATTTATTCTTAGTGATTCTCCTTGCTTTCCCTCCATCTTTCCTCCTAAGTCTTTTCCTCTTTATTCAGTCCTCTTGGATTTTTGCCCTTCCTTGTACCTCTGCTTCTCTTCTCCAATTTCTGCTGATAAGGAATGTGACTCTCATTTGTCAGTAGCTCCTAATTTCTATCAGATGAAAATCCACTTATATGACCTTACATATTAAATCTGAATTTAATATTACTTTCTGTGTAAAATACTTCTTTAAACATATAATGGGTGTATCTTGGAGCTGAAGTGTAAAAAACCTGAATGTAGAGTCTTCTGTAAAAGACCACACATATGGGAATTTGCTCTATTCAAAGTCTAAATGTAAGGAAATCTAGTATGATGACACCTGGAAGCATGAGCCACATAGTCTACATTGAAGGGTTAAGTAGCATCAGTGGAATGTTGCTCTTTTTTCTTGTTAAGAATTAGTCTTTGTCACTTCGACTTCAGTGAAAGGATACGTTATATCAGAAAAATATATTTTCTCCTATAAAGTGAGATTATTCCTCTCAGAGCTTCTTGCTCAGCTTCTTATATAGAGTTCTTGCTGTAAAATCAGGAATAGTTGCTATTTTCAGGGACACAGCCTGAATGGCTCCTCAGGCTCTAATAGATGACTTTACACCCATGCACATTTTGACACATTAAGTGGATTCAAAGTATTTTTTTTTAAATAGCACATAGAGATGAGAGAGAAGAGTAGATAAAGTAAAGAGAAAGCGGAAGGATTGGAGAAAGGATAAATGGTGGATATGGTCAAAACACATGACAAGAATATATGAAAATTTCAAACGATAACAAGCAAAAACCAAACATATTTCTTGCTTTATGTATTTGCTGTTTCCTTTTGGGGAAGGGTATAGATAGTCAACAAGGTAGAGGGTAGAAAGGTCAAGACAGGAGTAGAAAGGAGGAGGTAGAAATAATACCAAAATATTAAATAAATAAAACCACAAAACAAATAAAACCACAAGGAATCTTGCTATTTCATATTCACATAAAATCATACAAATTGTATATTTGCATGCACACATATGACACACATGACATATGAATACATGTATATATACATACATATATGTGCATACATATATACATACATATGCATATATACATATATTATTATATATTCATATATGAATTTAGCTGCCTGTCAGATGCTGAATACAAAGTGTTTATTTCTGAAAGACATACACACACACACACACACACACACAGTACACAAGACTCAGATGGTTTGAGACAGATATAAACAGAAAATATTGTTACTGCAGTCTAGATTTTATGGTACCAGAAATTGATATATAAGCTGCCAAGGGAGGGAATCCATTCATAGTCCTACCCAGCTGAAACAACTTTGAAACAGAACAGTGACTAGCATGGGAAAATATGGATAGATGTGACACATGTTGCTGGTAACCAAATACTGTCTAACTGGACTTTAGGCCTAAGAACAATGAGAGAAAAGAAGACTCATACTAGAACCCTAGTCACGTACCTGGCTCTAATTAGGTCATGGACCTTAGGGGAGAGTCTACAATCATTTCTTTGTTAGACTAGCATAACTCTTAATTATATTTTAAATTGTGTGCTTATACACACACAGGTAAGTGTAGCTTCCAACCCCAGTGAACGAAGTTTCTCTTTATAACAAATGGAGAGTATCACAGAAAACCACAACTGGATACAATGCAGATATCAATAGATCAATTGTTGGGATCCCAACCAAATTAGATACATTTATATAGCAGCTCCTATATATATTGCTCAGAGAATATGAGTGAAAAGCAGATAAAACAATTATAAGAGATAGAATTTTAGGAAGTCTGCCCTGAAACAATATTTCCTAGAAGCTTAAATAAATAAATAAACAGGAAGCTCCATAAATAAAGCAATGGCAATATAAATAGACATGTTATTATGGAAGGGGAAAAATCTTCTAGGGTAACACTCTCTTTGCAAAGATTTACTTATAACTTTTAACTGTGGAGAGAGAAATAGTTAGATAGTCCAGGAATATATTCTGTAACTGTCTAGTACAAATTGTATAGTCCTGAAACCACATACACACAAACAGCAAAACCAGACTCAGCAAAGTGTATTTATATATTTGGAAATAAATAGACATTCATGTGTATATGTAGTGATAATAATCCGGAAAGAATATATTATTACTTTGAGATTAAGCAGTGATATGGAAAAATTGACTTGGGCTGATGGGAGGAAGAAAGCAAATCAGTTATATTTTAATTAAAATAGCATAAGAAAAAGCTAGAAGGATATTTTTGGAGGAGTGAAGAATTAACATGCAAATGGACATTTCTAAAATACAAAATTGTTGAACGCATAATATCTTGTAAAAAAAATGGGGTGGGATAAACACGCAGGCATGTCACTTACAATATACTTTGTTCTCAATATTTTAAAACAAATTATTCATCCTCTAAATTGTCACAGTGTGTTTTTCATCCACGGGTATGTTGATATATCTTGTGTCCACTTGTAAGAATTGACTTTTCTTAATGAAGGAAAGGATTCATTTTGGATAACAGGTGTAAAGCATATTCAGTCTGTCTAGGCACTTAAGCCATGGAAAACACATTAAACAGGATTTGAAACATGAAAACAGAAGAAAATTCCTGGAAGATTTTTTTTTATTTTTAAATGATCTGAGCCACTTGTGAGTTACATGCCATTATTAAAATATTGTTGTGAATTTATTTATATTTTTGATAATATTTAAATGAAGGAAATAACCATGAGACTCATAATTTTGTAGCAAGTTTACTGTCTTAATCATGAATCACTGTTTGTCTATTGCATGGGTATACCCAGATCAGAAAAAAAAAGTTATGAGGGTCTCTGTAAAGATCTCAGATTTTACTTTCCATATATTTATATTTGGATATATATATATAGATAGATAGGTAGATAGATAGATAAATAGATAGATAGATAGATAGATAGATAGATAGATAGATACAGATATAGATATAGATATAGATATAGATATAGATATAGATATAGATATAGATATAGATATATATCATAGCCATCTAGCAGCTGACACTACCAACATTTGAACCACACGGTTATACTGTAGGATAAAGAAGATCATACTACGCGGCCTTACTGGCTAGGCTTCAGCCAGTCCACATAGACCATGTTTTTTCTCTATGTTTATGCACTTACTTTTATACAGCAAACTCCTACCACATTGTTCTTTATTTCTTACATCAATGTGTACTATACTTTCTCCATATGCACAGACCAAGAGCTCATAATGTGCCCAGAAACACAATGACTTCATCTCACTAAAATGTCTAACAAAGACATTTTAAGCAAACAGGAAATGAATCTTCTAAAACAGATGTTTAAATTGCCGAATTAAAATTTTATTTTACTGCTTTCATTGATACTGAAACCTGGTGTTACATTAAAATAGATAGTGTATTAAAACAAAATACATTTAACATATATACACATGTATCCCCACACATATGCTGTGTTATTTTGTTAGACTATGTTTGATAGTGGGGGTTATTGCCAGTGTTTTGTACAGAGTGAACAAGCATTTTAGTTCTATGCCACCGGACTAGTCCTGTTTTTTTTGTTATTTCTAATAAGTGTATTCTATATCTCTCATTTGTGCTCTCTCTCTCTCTCTCTCTCTCTCTCTCTCTCTCTCTCTCTCTCTCTCTCTCTCCTTAAGGACAATATTTTCTAATAGTAACTTTTAAAATCGCTTTCCCTGAACTGAAATATTTCTTAGAAAGTGGGTTTAATTTTCTTATTATATTTTAATACACACTCAACAAATGGTAATTTACACAAATACAAATGTACAAAAGGAGAGGATTTACATTTGCAACTTTGTGAATAAATCCCTTTTTTTGAAATTGTGAAATCCAATGAAATGTGACTGAGAAGGATACCATCAACAAAAATTTCTGTGGAAGCCTATGGTTCTACAGAAATTCACAATTGCTACTTACTGCTTCTTCTCAGTCTAGATTATTTATTGCTCTCAGAATGTGACATATACGTGCTAATACATAACATACCCTGTAGGTTGCTCCAAATGTCAATCAACACACTATTTGTTTTGTAATTTTAGTCATTTATGGCTCTAAGACTTGTTGTGAACAAAAGAGTATCTATTTAGTCTAACAGCTACCTCCTCACAGTCTGCTCTCTCTGGATCCATTTACTTCAGCTAGGGATATTGTAACTCTTTCATGAATGAGATCTGTTCTGAAGCAGTCATTGAAAGGCATGTTCAAAGAGCTACAATGAAAGTAAAGTATTTCCTTTCTTGACTCTCATTCATGTAGAAAGAGTTGATAAGGGAAATGCAGTGCCAGCACACTGTATCTGACATGGTTCCTAAGCACAACTCATTCACAACTTACCACAGGATGCCGCTTCATCTGTCTGGTCACCACAGTCGTCTTCTCGGTCACACAGCCATGCTGTGGGGATGCAGCGCCCATTTCCACAGGAAAATTGGTCAGCCTGGCAGGTTCTGGCTGCAAAGATCAATTTATATGCAAAGAATCAATGGACAGACTCTTTGAGTAATGTCACATACAATATCGGTTTTACAATAAAGGTTATGTTTATGTTAGTGCATTTTTAAGTTTTGATAGTTTAATTTAATTATATCTCTCCCTCCCCATTCCATCCTCCAAATACTTCCATTTACTCCTTCCTGCTCTCCTTCAAAGTCATGGCTTCTTTTTGAAATTATACAGTTTTTTAAAGTAAATTTTTAGTTAAAGTTTTGTAACACTATCTACTTCTCTGTTCTGAAGTACAAACATGTTACCTTTCAGTAAAAATGGCAACTGAAACAATTAATATTTTTTTGAAAACTTCCACAAATGAAGAAAACCCATTATTTTAAAAATTCACCAGACATATGATTATAAATTTTTATTGGATTAAATTTCACCCAACTTGGTGTTTAAAAAAAGCATGTCTAGCATTTGCTGGCAACCTAAGAAACTGTTTTCCTGTAATGCCAAGAGAAGCTTATGAGCATGCCACAAGATACCTAGGTTCTCATCCTGGCTCAGAACTGTTCCTTTCACCTAAGATTTCCTTTGCGTACTTAACTCTTCATTGCTAGTGACCTCTATGTGAAGCAAGAATACAGAAATATTTTCAAAGTCATAAATTTGGCCTAAGATTTTTTATGGACTTCTTGTACAGCTGTATAAATTGAGGCATAAGTTCTTTTATCACTACATTCCATTTTGCTTTGAGCACTTCTAAGGGCTGCAATGAACATAAATATGCAGAACCACTTGTGCTACAGAAAATCAGTAGGTTGAAGAAATGGTATTGTACAGGCTGCACTTTGACCTTTCCTGTTGGTCAGATCAACATTGACTTGCATAAGAGTGATTTGATTAATTGCTCTTTGCCAGACTGCAGGCCTGTCAGTTCTGTGTACTCATTACTTTTAATATTTAATTTTCATTTTTCTCTTGGAAACAGTAATTTGTAGTTAGTAGGGTCATTCCACTCAGCATGTCTTTCCGATTGAAAAGGGGGGGGGAGAGGGATACGTTTGTGATACTTGAAGATATGAGAGACTGCTTAGTTTCTGAGCTTCCACAAAAAGAGAAAAGAGGCTGACATAGTGACCAACTTCTTATTCTCTAAGTGGAAGAAACAAAGTTGTTTTTATTTGGTTGTTTCAAATAATTTAACTTGAGTGCTAATGTTAACCTACATAGAAGTAATTTGAAATAATGTTTATTATAAATGTACATACATACATACACACACACACACACAGAGTTGAGGCCAGTATTAGTGAATATTTTGCAGATTATTCAAAATTCAGATTTAATCTTTCGATTGATATCATATACTGGAGGTACATTTCCTATAATCATAGAACCTACAATTAGAGTAATTAGGAATGTTATCACAAAGTATATTTTGCTATACATATAAGGCCTTAAAATAAAATATTTTATTTAACACCTATTTCCATTTTAGAAACTGATTATTTGTGTTAAATTAACACATTTTAAGTATTCTAATAAATGTATGATGTTCTGAAGTTCTAATTGTTTAATTTTAAATAACATTAAATATTTCTAATTGCCATTTTAATTAGCTTACTTTACCAATTTTCTTTTCAATTATCCTAAAATGCAAAATAAACTTAATGAAGGTTTTAGCTAATTTTATATAATTGTGTCATTTTTTATGAAACATCAGAAAAAATGCAGAAGCATACATCCCAGGTGTGAGTTTTTGTTTATTAGATGAAGAAGGCTAGAAATGTGAAGGGGATAAACGATTTCCCCTCATATATCTCTCTATTGCTTCTGTGGTTATAGGCAATTATTTTCACCTTTTGCATTTTAAGAGAAAATTTAACAAGGGCTCTTTTTTCTACTGTTTTTTTCTCCCTAATCCTTTTCCTCCCCTTTTTCTTATTGTCTGCATTGTTCTTCCTTTTTTCTCCTTCTATTATTACTTTGTGCCTTTCCCTTCCACCTTCCATCCTTTTATATATTATTCTTTATTGATTTTAAAGGAAGCCATCATCAGATAACTTATATCCATTTAACTCCAACTTTGTATAATCATAATATATTAAATTTATGTAATCTACTCTCCTTTAACTTTATATTATTATATATCCAGTCTTTGCTATCAGTCTCTCTCTTGATTATAGCAAAGCTTTCTTAGATGGTTTACTCTTATTAGAGAGATAATAAAAAGAACTTCTCAGACGAATTCATACAGTATATGATTTGCCATTGCGACAGCAGGGGTAAGTGCATGTGCCCTTCATTATCATAGTGAAATTGCAGGAGCTGCTGTAGCCCATGACTCAGAATTTGCTACATAATTATTGAAGATATTATGGCTAGAAAGTGCTGTAATTCACTATCTCCTCTAATCATGGAGAAAAACAATTTTGTTTCTCTGCCTGAGAAATTTAAATGATTTCAGATGAGAAAGATATTTTATCCCTTAAATCTCTAAGTTTAGCCTTCCAGACATAACCAGATCGACAGAATTAGCACTTTCAAATCAATGGACTCACTAAAAGACAACACAGTGTTTTCTTTTTTAGGCCTCTGCTGCATCAGATGTAATTAGTTTGTTGGTGATGTTAGACTAGTGTCCCTGAAGGACTCTAATTTTATGGCAAATGGTACCCTGAAGAGGAGCTTAGTGCCTTTTTCAAAATTGTTTATCTAGCAGTTGAATCAGAATTTTGCTCTCACAGTATGAGTGTTCCTGATCATGGATGCTGCCATGAAGCTGAGTGGAACCACGGAGTGTAAACACTGTAGGAGAAGTCTCTTCAAGCAAAGCAGTCAGAAACATCAAATTGCTGCATTGGAATCAAAGAATTCTGCTTAGACAACACACACTGGCTTATTTCTGTAATCCCAGAAGTTGCACGTAGGAGGCAGGAAGATGATAAGTTCAAGAGCAGACTGGCTTCCATTATAAAACCCCAATTCAAAAAAACAAGGCCTGGGCATGTATCTCAGTGGTGCAGCATCTGGACACCACGTCAAAGACTTTGGGCATTTTCTCCAACATTATAAGGGAAAGGAGGAAAGTAACTCTTTTTAATTTATCTTGTAAAAGGTCTAATTTTATTATATTGGTTATTTTAATGTAATTATACCTTCACATTTAGTAGTTCACAATTAATCAAAATTGTTGGATGCTGCGAGGACAAGAACACTGTACAATATAATTATAGTTCAGAGATGGAAGAAAATGTTGGCTTAAAATTGCCTAGGTGCAAGTGTAAGAATTATTAACAATACCCAGAGGAAAATGAATTTCCAATCTAAGTAACACATATTTAGTCCTCTGAAAATCTCTTAGCATTAGATAAAGGAAATTCGAGTTTTGAGGCACAACGGTTCCTCTGTGCAGTTATGTCTGCCCCTCTTTTGACTCATGCATGTGTTGCCACTGTGCTAGGTGGCATATATAACTTGTTTCTAGTATTTAAGCCACCTCGGTCACAACCCTATAAGCTGACAGTTGGTAATTTGCTCCTGGTGAACTGTTTCTATCACAAAGAAAGGTCTACCAACTGTGATAAATATGTGATGTCTTACAGCCACATCTAATTTATTTTTTTTTATATTTGTCACAGAATTTTGTTTCATATTATTTAAGAAACATGAACTATAGGTTCATCTTAAGGACGATGGAGTCTTTTCCAAACATTGACTTCCCTTGCACAGGCATGACCCGTTGTTTTCTTTTCTCCTCTGGGAACATTTTAAAGACTACACATGAATTTATAAATTTATATAGAATTTACAGTTTATATATCTTGTAAACAATAATGTTTATATGTTTATTTTTATATAAGATATTTTGAAAACACATTTCTTTTGACATTTGAGTATGTGATCATTCATTGTTACTACACTTGGCAATATACAAATCAATCTAGTATCCTACTCACATAAAATTGAGTTGGTTTGAGAGTATTTTAATTCTAGCTCTCAGATAAAAAACTTCTCAGGTTTTTCTATACCTGGGCATTAGCTGGTGTGGGAAAATAGACATTTCGGGGTTAAACATGCATAAATTTTGAAACTTATTTATCAAATGGTGTTTGAATATAAAAAGTCAATTTATGCACGCAACAAGAATAAGTATCATCTCCTTCTACCCATAATATCACCAAAACTTCTTTTTAATCAGATTATTTACTTCCTTTGTAAAATAATTTTATTATTACTTAGGGATGTCTCTTATTTGTTTGTAATGGTTTAACATTGCCTCTTTCAAGAGTTCTTCCCAAATACTTTGCTCTTCTGGCTTTCCATTGCTGTGAAGAAATACCATGCCCAAACGTCCAAACTTGATGATGTAAGCATGTTTCATATTACAGCTTTCAAGTCATACTCCATCACCAAGAGAACAAAGTATAGGAACATAAGACAAAATCCTGGAGGACGTAACTGAAGCAGACACCACACTTAATGTGGGACACTGCTTAATATCTTGCCTTCCATGTCTTGCTTAGGTTAATTTCCTATAACTGGCCAGGACCATATGCCGAGAGATAGCATCACACACAGTAAGCTAGGCTCTGCCTTATCACTCACCACCCAAGATCATGCAAAACAGGTTTGCCCACAAACCAATCTAGTGCAGACATTTTATCAATTAAGGCTTTTGCTTCCAACATGGCATACATCCAGTCAACAAAAACTGGATGGAATAAACACAGTGAGGTTCAAGTTTGGGGCTTTGCATCCTGCATGACAATGGCTGGCTGATATGTCTTTCTAATTGTCCTTGTTTTCTGTATACAAGTGAACGTACTGCATAATTTTGATCATTCTATCACCAATGCCATAATAAATATTTGCTGACTCATGTGGGAAGATTCTAAAGAAACAGATTAGGAAATGCATCTCTAGACAGAGAAGAATCTCATTTATATACAAAACACCCCAATGGAAACTGATGAAGAAGACATCTTATGATAAAAACAAAAAAAATATCCCTGCTTGTGCCTTTTCACCTAAAATAGATCTTCACATATGCAATTAGATTTAGCATGCCAGGAAAGATATGCCATTTTGCAGGTGTAGCAATTGTTACTTATTTTGGTAAGATGAAAGTACATACATCATATCTTAACCATACATTTCAGACACTCTAAAGACAAAAGAGACATTTATTTTTCTCTTTATTTTTATTTGAGTTTCAAGGTACCTTTCAGAGACTCCAGCTGCCTAAAATAGACTGACATGAATGTACTGACCTGGTAGATAAGGTTACAACTCTAAATGGCACTCAGCATGTTGAGTTTTATTTCATAATGGACTATAGGAATCCAGAACACTAGAAATAACACTAATCAGGACCGATTGCTTTGTTTGCTCTTACATAGTAGTACTTTCATTTTACCCCTACTATTAGTTAACTGAATGTAAATGTTCTTATATAAATCATGTGAAAACAAGCGAAATTAGTAATTAGTATAAACAAATAATGTGTGATATTATAACATGAGTCTCTCCACCATAAGACAAAAATCTCTCCCTGTTTATGAGCAGGATGTAATGAAGCACAATTTTTGAATTACACCTTAATTTTGAAAGTTTAGTATGTGCATTGATGTGCAGAAATGCTTCATTACAAACTAGAGTCATATTCAATGTAACCTTCCCAAAGTCAAGTTGGAAGCATATAAAATTCAAGATAGTCTGGTGTGTACTACAGTTTAATCAAAAGGTTTAGTTAAGCTCTGCTAGATTTCATCTGCAAAATGAAAGATCTTGAAAGTCGCCCTCAATTACTTGAGATATCTTTTTGTTTTAACACACACATTAAAACACACACACACAACACACACACACACACACACTCATGATTTAAGAAATTCACTTCCTCCAATGTTTATAGATGGTTTTGATCAACGCTCAAGAGAATTAATGGTGCACAGATGGTCACATGCTTCATTATAGAAGTCTGTTCATCTGATGTCAATCCATGGTGGAAAATGTTATTACTTTTGATTTTATAAATACTCTTTTGTACATAGCAAGAAAATCTTTGGGAAACAAATTTTAGTTATTCCAGTCTCTAACAGAGATTGTTAGACACTAACATCTAAAAGAAATGTATTCAAGACGTAAGACACAGGGGGACCAGTTTTTGCACAGGAAAGTGAATCCCAAAATGCAAGTAGGAACAAGTTTCTCTGAAAAGTAGACATGAGTCTACTTTGCTACAATAGTTTGTATTTATTTAGTAAGACATATAATGACTCAAAGAGAAAGAGGTACTGTGTGGCTTGTATGCTTTAACATTATAGCATCATTCAATACTCAGTTTTCACCAATTATAGCAACATATATCACCACACACTAGTTCCTCCTCACCATTTGCAGAGTACTGGGCTGCTGCTAGCCCATGCCATTTTTCAACCATTTACCTAGTAATCATGACCTTTCTGGAACTGTTTTGTAAGCTGTACCACCAGCTGTATATTTATATTCAATGAGAAACTGGCTAGGGAATCAATGATTGATTACAAAGGCATGGATTATATGAAAATATAAATATGCCTAGTAGTATTGGGACTTCATGCAGGGAAAAAAAACCCTGCTTCCCATTAATAATGCTCCATGAACAGCAAATTATTTACAAAGGTATTCTGTAGCAGAAAAAAATAAAAAATAAGTATTTTCTCAGGATAAAATAAATAGTTCTCCTTGTGAGGTGGTCAGGACCACAGCTTACTAATGAATTCCTTCTGCTGCTCAGGAAGGTATAGCATGGACACGCCTTGTAGGAGATGCTAATCAACATGCAGCCCACATGGACAGATGAAGGGCCAAATTAATTTGGAAAGCAGAATCATGTTCAAGGATTAGTAAAACACCATTTGTAATCTGTCCTTTGTGACACCAAACGGTAAATTCACTAACCATGGCAGTAATCAGACTGTCAATACTAACAACGTTCAGGTAGTTTATCAGCCTGACCTGTGTGTAGTGGTCACACATGTGAGATGATTGATCACATATGTACAGATCTTTACCTGTGCAGGTTTCGTTAGACTCGTCTTCGTTGCTGCCACAATCATTTGCTCCATCACAAAGCCATCTCTTGGGGATACAACGATTATTCTGGCATTTAAACTGATCCTCTGGACAGCTATGATTGACTGTGGGGAGGGATACAAGTATAATTCATGTTATGTGTATTTTAATTATGGTAACAAAACTATTTCAGTAATTATAATGCTATCTTCTAATAAATGCTTCTGGCAATAATTTCGTAGGAAATGTTAATGTCGTAGCCTTTGTTAAAATATAACCTACATATTAGATTTAAATAAAATGAAACATATTCAATCTCCAGTTTCTATTCACATCAATGATATCACTAAATTTGTTTCTTCTTTGTCTTCTTACCATAACCAGTAACTTAATTCCAGATCCTTAAACATTTGAAATCAACCTTAAGGTTCAATATTCATCAGGACAATTATATCTCAAAATAGTTATTACAGATGTTAATATATATTTTCAAATGTTTCTTAAATGTTAAATATTCTTAATCGTATTCTTATCTTGCCACTCTACTTTGAGATTTGAAGTAAAACAAAAGAAATGACAATGTCTTGCTTATAACAAAGTTATACTAAGGTTAAAATAAAATGAGATTCTATATAATTATAATAACAATGTATTTTTTGAAATATAAATGAATAAACATTTAACTAAAAGCAATATTGAAAATAGAACAACTATCATAAACTGGTGCGCGGCTGAGCCTTAACCCACAAATATCTAATCACAATGGGGAGACTCTTTATATTAACTTTTTAAATGTATTTTTCAGTTTCTTAATATGTGGTCTTCCATATTTTTTTCACTATTTTGATGTTCTTTTATTTTTATCTAATGCAGTAATTTCACTTTTTGTAAGGATATATATATATATATATATACATATACATATACGTATATGTATATATATATATATATATATTTGTATAAGTTTTACTTACAATGAGAAAGTTGTTTTTTCCTCAGTTTGTTTCATATCAAATGTGTGCAATTAAAATATGTACCCACAAAACACATTTTTAAAATATTCACTGTGACAGAGTTGTTCCTATCCTTTATGGAAGGATTTTATTTGAGTAAAGTGAAATTTATTTTAAAATGAGAAGCACTTAAAGAAATGTTCAGCATCCTCAGTCATCAGCAAAATGGAAATCAAAACAACTATAAGATTCTACCTCACACCATTCAGAATAGCTAAGATCAAAAATACACGTGACAACAGGTGCTGGCAAAGCTGTAGATAAAGAGGAACACTCTTCTAATGTTGGTGGGACTGCAAGCTGGTACAACCACTTTGGAAATCAAGCTGATGGATTCTGAGAAAATTGAAAATAGTTCTACCTGAGGACCCAGCTATACCACTACTGAGCATATACCCAAAAGATGCTCCAACATATAACAAGGACACATGCTCCACTATGTTTATAGAGCAGCCTTATTTATAATAGCCAGAAGCTGGAAACAACACAGATGTTCCTTAGTAGACAAATGGATACAGAAAATTTGATACATTTACACAATGGAGTACTACTCAGCTATTAAAAACATTGACTTCATGAAATTCGAAAGCAAATGGGATATAACTAGAAAATAAGGGAGGCAACACGCACACATAAGACTACACATGGTATGTATATTCACTATGGTATGTATGTATAATCACTGATAAGTGGATATTAGCTCCAAAGCTTAGAATATCTACAATACAACCCACAGACAATATGAAGCTTAGGAGGAAGACAAGGGTGGATGCTTCAGACCTGTACTGAGAGGGGAACGGGATGATCTAAAGAGATGGAGGAAGGGAGGGCCTAGAGGGAGAAAGGAAGGGGAAGAAATAAGAGGGACAATATCAAGTACTAGAGGGGACAGGAGAGAGGTATTAAAGGCCAGGAAATCAAATAAAATATGTAGCAGTGGGAGATGAGGAGCTAGAGATAGCCACTGGAGGAGGGTTCCAGATGCCAGGGAAGCAAGAGGCTACCAGGACCCAACAGGGATAACTTTAGCCGATATGTGCAGGGAAGGGGAGATAGAATCTGTAGAGACCACCTCCTGTAGATAGGCATGACCACTGGTCAAGGGATGGGGCCACCCACCTATCTCAAAGTTTTTAACCCAGAAGTGTTCCTATCCAAAGACAGGGACAAAAAATGGAGCAGAGACTGAAGGGAGGGCCCAACCTGGAGATCCATCCTGTCTGCAGACAACAAACCTGACACTCTTGTTGCCAGGATGCACACTTGCTGACAGGAACCTGTTGTGGCTGTTCCTTGGGAGGTTTTGCCAGCAACTGACCAATCCAGATGTGGATGCTTGGAGCAAACCATTAGACTGAGCTCCAAGACACAGTTGGGGGTGCTGGCAGGACTGGAGAACTGGAGAGGGATTACAATCCCATAGGAAGAACAGTGTCAGCTGGCCTGACCATCCGGTGCTTTCAGGGACTAGACCAGCAACCAAGGAGTATTCAGGGAGGAATCCATGGTTCCAGATACATCTAAAACAGAGGATGGCTTTGTCTGATATCAATGGGAGGGGAGGTCCTTGGTTATTAGGAGATTTTCTCCCCCAGCTTAGGGGAATGCTGGAGTGGTAGGGCAGGAGAGGGTGGGTGAGTAGGCGAGCACCCTTATAGAGGCCAAGGGGAGGGGGGAGGGGCCGACCTGGGAAGGGGGTCTATGGAGGGGTAACTGGGGAGTGGGATATCATTTGAGACATAAACAAATGAAATTGTTTTTTTTTAAATGTACAGATGCCCATAAAAAATAAAAATCACACAAAGATCAGAAATCAATGTTTAAGAGTAAGATTACGCATGCATACTGTAGTGAAGCTTCACAAGGACTTTTGTGGCCAGTTCTATGAAGCCCAGACACTAGCAAGAGAGAAGTCGTCGGATTCTAAGCTTTAGGCCTACCTAGTCCACGTAATGAGGTCAAGACTCTGATCCATCTTCATTAATGATAGTCAAAAAAATAGTCAAACACAGTTTTGTAATTAGTGGTGAGCAAATTAAATACTGGCAGTAAAGGGATAAAAGAATAGTAGGTAGAAGATTGTGGGATTAAAATCTAGAATAATTCTCCTCAGTGTCTTGTATTTGCATTGTATTGTTGACCTTAAAATGAAGAAGTAAAATGTTGTTCAGATGACTATAATATTCAAAAAGAATGCTCTAAGCCGATAGTCTGTGGTGCCTGATCTATACATCCTGGCTTATACAGTCCGACTCCTGTACTCCCATACTTTCATGGCAGAGAGTCATTTTGAGAGTTAAGACTGCAAACATGCTACAACCAACCATATCTTCCAAGGAAGATATCAATCTTTTATTAGAGGAACCAGTCAAAGTAACATGCTATTGTAATATAGAATAAGAACCACTGTAATATAGGACTGAACAGAAGATGGATATTTAACTCTAACTGGTTGTATTTAAGTTTATGGATGGTTACAAATAATTCCATAAGAAACCATACTAAATTTCATTGACTGCTGTCAGTTCAGTATTACAGACAAAAAGAGTAAGAAGCATTTTTCTAAATGACAACAAGTAATTCAACTCATTACAAACAAAGGTCAGTAGATAGATGATAGACTACAAGTTAAAGACTTGAGTATATAACTTTAAGCACCTCACACATCAGGTAACAGGTCCTTGCAATTATTTCAATAAGAGGGACTTGATACGATAAGAGCTATTCTAGAAGCAATGCAGAAAGGAAGAATAACAGGCAATTCCAGAGGAACACTTGCTGAGTTAATTTAAGATAGAAACTTATTTCAAGAGGCAATGATGAAGCTTAGGAGACGTCACAGAAACAGACTTATATGTATAGCAGATGGAATACAGGATGCCAGTCAAAACGTATGGCTTCTGTGATAGAGTAAAAAGTGATAATACTCCAGAATTCTGACTGAAGGTATCATCACAACAATTAGTGGTACAAATACAATACCAATTATTCCTATAAACTAGCTGAGTTTCCTTAAGTTGACAAAACACAAGAAAGATGCAGATAAAAGCATGTGAAGCTAACATGTGTTAAGTATTCAGATGAACTATTTGTGCTTTGAGCTGGTACAAGGTTCCCAGGACTATAAGGAGCCAAATGTAGTGAGTATCCATAAAGCCCCTGTGACCCTGTTATTAAAGAGAAGTAGGGCAGTTAAGTCAGGTATTACTTGACATGCTATGTATGTAGAACTCTAGGAAACACACTATTCATCCTTACAGAAAATGATCTTGCCCCTCTCCAAAACGTTGAAAATTGTGTCAATTTAGTATTTAACATTCAGAGTACATGCAAATAATGGTACAAATTAAAATGGTGACACAAGGATTAGTACAAATGAAAATAAGTGGAAGGCCTATGATTGAAATTCCATAGGATGCAGCAATGTATCCATACATAATTTACAGTTTATGCACTAGAACTAGAAATTAGAAAAAACATTTGAGGTTTATATTTTTGTGGCCTATTTTATTCAAAGCACAATTATTACATCGTATGATTGAGTATATCAATCTTGCCTATTTTTAAAAACTACTTCAAATTGTTATGTTTAATTTCAAACAAATAAAAAGTGAACAGAGTTAATTCAATTATTTCAGTCACTTTAAGGTGCAAGAAGTTGTTAGCAATAAGAATTATCTTTCTCAATGTAACCTGTTTTGTTGTTTTCAAAACCATTGTGCTAATTAAATATAATCACAGAATAGTATTTCATGTGCTTTCCAAAAGTGTCTTATATCCTTACATGTGAAAAATGTCCCTTTTTTCATCAGGAACATGAACAACAGCTCTTGTTCCAGCAAACAACAAATGCTGAATGGAAGCATTGGTAGGCATACAAAAGTTTCCATTCTGATTTGAGTACCCCATGTGTATTTCCAGTCATGGCTAGAGCCAATCAATCTAGCTTCCACTGCAGTCCAAATCCATGCCAACTCCTTGAATTTTCTTTAAGTCTTTGTTGCTAAAAGAACAATGGAGTGATATGTGACATTTGTGCCCAAAATTCTGTCTCAAAGGGAGTTAACTTTCATATCTATAGAAGGAAATATCCCAAAGTGTCCTTTGGAGCAACATCATACTGTGGTTGGGCAGTCAGAGATCAGACATAGGAAGTTTAGGACAGAGAAAAAAGCTGACCTTGATATCAACGCAAAGCAGGTTTCCTATAACTTAACATTAAGCAAAGGGCCACTAGGAAAGAAAGTTGAGTGAATTTATATCAGACATAATTTCAGCTATGTTGGAGGCTGCATTCGGTTATCCACACACTCACTCAGGAGCCAATAGTTTGAGATTATTTGAGGGAGAACGTACAGCACGTGACAGAGTCCTCATCACTCCCGTCTAGGCAGTCATCATCGCCATCACATTTCCACCGAGATTGGATACAGTGTTTGTTTTTGCAGCGAAATTCTCCAGGTTTACATAGATGAAACATTACTTCTTCAGGATTGACTAGAGTTGCAAAACAAACAAACAAACAAAAAACCAAGATGTATACATAATATTAAGTGCATAAATTTCTTGAGCTATGACTCATGGGGGTTTCAGTTGCTTTAGAATGCCACAGATATGAGGTCATACAGTGTTTATATTTTCATTTTTTCTGGCTTATTTCTCCAGTGATGCTCTCCATATTTATCTAAGTAGTAAGGTTTCAATCACATTACAAGATGAATAATGTTCAATGTGAACTTCTACACAGAAATGGACCCTTGTTAAGCTCAATGCAGGGGTATATAGGTGGAGAGGGATTTAGGAAGATGTCAGTCAAAGGGGTAAAATTGAAGAAATGTAGATGAATTTGTCTATACTTCAAACATACAAAATTAAGAATTATAATTATGCTGTAGTGTCTCGTGCTGGAAATTGACAGATTGCTTGTAGGTGGTCTTCACAGAGGTAGTCATAAAAAGGTAATAAAGAGAAATGCTTTATTATTAATCTCTTTGCTCACAGCAATCATGAGTATAATACAACAGCATATTACATATATTAAGTTTCTACAATAAAAATTAGACCTACAAATTTAAAACTAACATCTGAAGACAAGCCACATCCACAAAAACTTATAAAATTATTTTCATGACATTAAATAAAGACTATTATGCTCTAATACACAAAATAATTTAAATAGGAAATCTGATCTAATGACAAAATTCTCATTTCTCTGCAGAAAATACATAAACAGCATTGTACTGATGGCCATCTGGGGAATGGAGCTTTTAGTTTTGCTGGCAATAATCACTCTGTTAAAAAAAAATCCTTAAAGGTTTCTTTTAACAAGTTGTCACTAAATGTTTCTATTGTGCTGTAGAGCCTTCCTTGTTCATCTGGTTGTTGGTAAGGGAACCTTTACTACAGTAAATCATTTTAGTGGAAACAAATCTAAGAGGTAATCACAAAGAAAAAGACTCAGAAATATGAAAAGGTTGATGGCTCTACTTATTTGTTAACTGAATTATATTAATCTGAAATCTATATCTGGGATCTGAATGTTTGAACTTCCATTGAGATTCATCATAACCTGAAAGGGTTCCTATCCTTCTGATCTCTTTAGGTGAATGAGATAGGTACATAACAGGAAGGGATCCACAGCAAGAGCTGATTTGTGTCATGTGGTCAGAAAATGGTCTTGACTAACTCAAGTAGGCTTCTTGCTTGGAAAGTCTCAAATTTCTGTTCTAACACCTTTAAACTTCATTTTTCATAAGTCCTGTGGGCTACTAAACTGACAGGAAACTTAGACACACCTCACTCACAGTGGCATTAAGAGAACCTCTTGAGTCAAAGGTGGAACCTCTACCACCCTGATCATAGCATTGCCTTGGTCTTTGTTTTTCCCTTGCAGGCAAGAATTGAAAGGGGAGCATGATTTTTGAACTATGCCTGCAGGAAACTGCTTCAGCATGGCACAGTAAGGCACAAGGTTTAGGGATCTGTAGAAATAGAAACAAAAGATACCTCAATGGGCTCAGATTTCATTTCAAGCCATACAGAATGACTATAGTGGATGAAATATTCTGCTTGAACAAAGAGCCCTGTGTTGCTCTGAACCTTTCAGTTGTGCTAACTCTGGGTGTCTTAACAGATAGGAAAATTTCTTTTCTATTGTTTCCCAGTAACAAAACAATAAAGCCGAATTTCTCTCTGATGTCATTTGTCTAAGATCTTTGAAATAAACATAAGCTATCATATGGTTTGCTGTTTGGGGTATAAAATAGGAAATAACAAAAACAAAACTACAAACACAATGGATCAACCTAACCACCTATAGGATTCTAACTCTTTATATTTCCTACTTCAGGTAATGATCCTAAACTACTGCTAATATTCTATATGTATATCACATACACTCTATCTCTTTAAATATATTAAACACACACACAAACACACTTCACTTTAAACTTGGTTCTACATTCTACGGTGTCCTCTGTATATTCTAGATATGCTTTTTCTCTGGATTTGTTTCCTGAGTATGTTTGTGCAGTGTGGATAGAAAAGTTGTATATTTGTCAATGGAATTTATTTATTTATTTATTTATTTATTTATTTAATTGGTTATTATTTTTAATCAGGAGTGTGTAGATAATTATTTTCAGGGAAATGTTGGGAAGAATCTCTTAGCCCATTCTTTTTAGGATCTGGGTTTAAAGAAGTCACAACCCACTTAAATGCCAGACAGGGGAGGTGTAATCCCCATAGTCATTAGCCAGAAACATGATAGTTCTGAGCCAACATGGCATCCCAAAAAGTAAAAAGAAAAACAAAAAAGGAAATCCAAAACTTTTAAAAATTCTTTATCATTATGTGGTGAATAGTAATGTATTAGGAATTTTATTTTATCATGTAACATTGTTGTCTTAGAAGAGATTTCTGGGTTCTAACAAATTATTTGTAAAACAAATACAAAGGACACAGAAGGTGGGATAACATTCATGTTTTTGCTTATTTTTTATTTTTCTCAATTCAATTGAGGGCCATGTATAGATTCTTAAGCAGAATTTACAAAAACACAATACCTCATCTAAAGCAAACAAACAAACAAACAAACAAATGAAAACAAAACTCAACTCAGCATTCTTTCTACAGCTGGTTAAAATCTTTATGAAGGATTTTCAAACTGAATATCCAATTTTAAGATTCATAAATTTTAGGTCAGCATATGTACAAAAGAATAATACTTAAAAGAATTCAGACTTAGAATTAATACATAAAATAGTTGTTGCCTGACTTCTTGGAATTTAATGACATGCTGTTGTTATACTGAGAGACTTTCTCCAGGAGCTATAGGAATCTTTTAGGAAGACAGCTTCACTTGACTCGAATCAGCAGTTGATTTTCTTCTCTTATTCATCATGAGCATGGATGAGCTTGAGCAAATTTCAATTTCATAGATGCGTACATGGAGAGAAACAAATGAACATTTACTTAAATCTCCATGTATGTAATTTTGATCCAGTGCTTAATGTGGATATGAATAGCACTTGGTTGTCTGAGCACAGCAATGCACTGCTTCCTGAACCTTAGCAAGTACTATAATTGTATACTTTGCTGCAGAGCTATGCTTTAAACCATAAATTTGAAACCATACACAAAATGCATAATTCTGTCACCAGAACAACATGGTGTGAGCAATAAGAAACTGACAAAATAATAAATAATCCTTTAGTTTAGCCAAGTTCAGAAATGACACAGCATGAATTCTGACTTGCCTGGTTGAAAAATGTTATTTTTCATGCTTATTATGAAAAATTGTTAGAGAAAACAAAACAAAAGGGCATGTCTGACTCCCAGCATCAAGGACTCATTCTAGAGGTGTTTTCTTGTCTCTAGAAACACAATTAGAAATAATACTTAGAACCACATGAATTAAGGAAAACTATATTATTCTATTTTAATTTAATTTTACATCATCCCATATACATTTTTAAATTAATGAAGGTATGCAAATGTAAGTGTGTGTGTTCTTGTGTGCATGTGTGTGCATGCGTATATGCACATGCCAGCACATGCCAAAGCTCCAGAAGAAAGTATCAGATGCTCTGTAGCTAGAATTGCAGAACTTGCAAGCTCTGGAAGAGCAGCAAGCACTCTTTCTCCAACCTTACATTTCATATTCTTATTTCAGCTTAACAAAATTTTTTTCACTTTATATCTGGAATCTAGAGATGTGGACCAAAGAGAAACTTGAAGGTGTAGCTAATTGGATGTTTTCATATCACACTGTCACATGAGAGGATAAAGTAGAAAATACATCAGTGGCCTTTTTTCATTAGATCCTAGAAAGATAACCTTTTATTAGACAGAGTAGTCTTCTGAGCAGAGTGCCTAATTGGTATACAACCTTCTGTGAGTTTCTGTGCACAGAAGGACATAAATAATCACTTGAATAGGACTTCTAAACTTTTTTTAAATATACTTTGGATTACATATATCCTATGATATGAGGCTTGACACAGCAGTGCACATAAATAGTTCCCCACAGAGTAGCACTGTTTGTCATAAAGGGATGTATCTGGGATGCCAAATGGTGGTAAGACCACAAAGGACCATCGACACACTATGGTGCATTGCTAGCCTCTGTATTACTGATATTTTGTAATTCACAACTTGTCTTTCTCAGAATGAAAAACAGTGGAGAGACTGGCCTTTCCTATCAAGCATCTGTGGAGGAGTTAACTAATTATCTTCTTAATTCCAACTACAACAGCCCATGTAATTTATAAAATAAAATCATCATTTAAAACCTAATCTGTTTTGGAAATCATTTATAATCTTTTCAATTTAATATTTCATGATTCTCTTCATATTATCATAAGAAATACAAATAGATCCTATAAGTGATCAACTAAGCTTTTCTGTGATTTTTCAGAGGTAGCAAGTGTCAATTTGTTATGCTAACACATATATTAATTCTAAGTCCTAAGAGGATGTGATCATGACAAGCAACAGTAACAAGCACAAAGTATGGAATCTTCTTTCATTCTTGCTCTCTTCCAAATAAGACATTAGAATTCATTTATCATCAATTATATAATATAGTAATGGTTTCTTTTGGAAGCATGTTCTTTGTCACCCATTGTTTTAAGTTGGAATTTCATTAAGAAAAAAATATACTCCTGGTGTTTAACATATCTTGACTATTCATCTATTTGATATCAGTTCAGTGAGAATGAAAGAAACCAGAATGACCACATTGCAACGGTGCAGTATCTTCCATCATTTTGTTGGTAAGACTCAGATTGCTTACTTAATTCAGTTGACACAACTCATATATAAGACTGTCTGAACTAATCAGAAACCTGAAGAAATCTCCAAAGACTGGCTAATAGCTTGCTGATTTCTCTCTTATACTATGTTCTTTAAAAGCGTTCTTCATGTACCAGATTTCTGAATTTTAGTTCCTTTATCAGCACTTTGTGACTAGCAACACTCTCTGAAAATATTCAGATTTTCCAGTGTATGATCACGTGATACTGCGGCAAGGTCTGAAGATAATTATCCTAACTTCAGTTTTGTAATCAACATTCTGCACAATAAATTTCTTTTACAAAACAAAATAACCTCTTTTTTATTTTTACAGAGCGAGGCAACAAACTGAGGATCAACAGAAAACAATTCTACCATTTTATTCTATTATCCTTTAGTTATGCTTATAGTCTGGAACATTCTAGGTGCTTCTAGGTTGTGTGTTCAGCTAAAATTCCTTTTAGGACAGTTGTATCTCTAGTTTCAAGAATCTAAAGAACATGCTACATGATTGGTTGATTTAATATTGGTGGCAACGTATTGGATCAACATCCAGAGTCACAGCTGAGACAGGCTTCCAGTCACTATTGGAGAAATAAATAATACTCCAACCTATTTAGCGGCAGAGCCATTTCTAATACAGGGTATCAACCAACAAAAGTTTCTTTCTTGCCTTATCATGATATTTAAATAGTAACCTCAATTACATAACTGTAAAGATCAAGTAATTGAATATATAACACTAACTATGAAGTAGTAAATCTTGATAATGTATAAGTAAATAAAGATAAACCTCAGCCTGAGATGGTTGTAGGATGTCGAAAATGGTCATTTGTCATTGAGTGGGTGATACATAAAGCATTTCTAGGCTTGCTTTATGTGTACCTAATACAATTAGTATGAAGAGTGTGTGTTTTTCCTTATACACATGTGTTTTCCAATGACAATATGTCTAGAAGAGGATGGATAGCTGATTATTATACCATTTCATCTTTTTTCTGTGATCCATAAGTATGTACATAAAACAATTTATATGTATAGGTATAACTATTAAAGCTATGATGAAGATACTGGCAAGGGTTGGCTCCTTATGTTTATATGATAAGATTAGCTTTTGGTTTTTTCTTGAGCCAGTTCATATTTTTGTGCCATCTCTGTTCTTTTCTCATATGAATCTATATTTATGTTCTCTTGGCTACTTTGTAGTTTCCTCTACTCTATAATAATGTTATTTCTTAGTTTATCAATCTTTTCCACATTATACTAACAAAGATCTAACTCTAAAGTTATCCGTAAGGCTAGATTGATGATAGAAATGAAAAAAAACAGGAAATATAATTAGTAGGTAGATTACCCATATAACTATGATTCCCATAATGAAGATTAAGGAATTCATTAAAAAGTTTCAAGATGAAGTAACATTTTGATGATGTTAGTTATACTCCCCTTGATTTTGTAAAAACTCATAAGATTTTAGTATCTCTGAGATTCTGGGCTCCTTATCATTCTATGGTGTCTTAAGAGAACTTAATGTGCTTAATATAAAGAAGATGACTGTTAATGATTCATTCACAACATTCTCAAAGACATAACTCGAAACTGACAAAGTCTGGCCATCCTCAGTACAAAGGTAGGTCCTTAATATATGTTTGCAGGACAAACTACATATCTGTATCTAGAAAAAGTAAACCAGATGTATATTCAGTGCTATCTCCCATCCTTGACAGAATGTCTGTTGACGGATCAGAAGGAAATGCAAACCTGGTGGAAATTTAAAATATTACAAGTGTGTGCATGGACATGGGGTGAGCGTGTGTGTGTATGTGTGTGTGCATGTATGCATGTGTATATACATATGTGGCTGTGTGCATGCATGTGTGTGTGTGCTCTATTCTGTTTAAAATCTCAGAGTTCTTCATTTTGAATGGCAGAAATTTTGGCACTATAATAGAAAAACAATGCTAAACTGATCCTTGTAAAATCGCCATACTGATAAATATCCCCATTAGGTACATTTTGTCTTCCAAAGATTAAGATATTATTAAGGTTATCAAACCATATTTTGTGAAAGAGTTTTATCTGTTGAAAATTGTGCTTACTACCCGTCTGTGGGTAAATGAGCAAACGGTCTGACAGTCTATTTTCAAAACTAGCAATACAATGGGAGCCAAACATAGTACCCAGAACAATGACAGAGAAACCATCAACTTGTGACTCAGAAGCACATTGTAATTTGTCCTCCCTGCAACCTTGGAAGGGGGATATTTGTAATTCTAGAAAGAACTGAACAATATTTTTGACATAAAGACTTTTGAAGGGAAGTTTGGCTCAGACAAGAATTCGTATGCTAAGGAATTGCTTCTCCCATACAATGACAAATGGTGGACATTTGTAAGACATCAGTATTCAGTTCTATATAAAGTATATGAAGAACAAACTTATATCCATGTTTATATTTCTTCTTGAAGATATTACTATAAAATATATCCCAATATATTAATAAATAATAGATTACTAAAGGCTTAAATAATAAAAGATACAATCAGTAGATTTGTACTCTAGAATTAGAATGTAAAACATTTTAAACTTCATTTACTAGCTTCATATGTAAGAGAAGTATATATTATAATGCTAGAGGTCAAGTGAGGGACTTTACACGTTGGCTACCACTCTGCTACCTAGCTCTATCCTCAGAACCCCTCCAATTTTTATAAATAATTTGATACTTCTAAATAATGTTATTGGTTAGAAATACTTCATTATAATAGAAAAGGAAGAAAGAAAAGGTGAAAAGGAGAATAACTAAAAAAAAAGCTAAAGTCTTCATTTCAAATAGTTGGAATTTAAGATAATACTGACATTCAATATAATGACAAACTCAATAATGTCCTTATGTTAGGACTGGTAGTTTTATTCCAAATACCAAAAATATATCACAAATTGAATGTAGACTATACAGAAAATTTCAGAAGGAATTGAAATCAATGAAAAAGTCACAAATATCTTTAACAATATATCATAAATGTCTCCAACAATCAAATAAAAATAATGACTTAAAATTTAGTTCTTAAGAATCATGTTAATGGTAAGTATTAAATTAAATAATAAGATGTTTGTGTTCATGTTAAACAAAAATAAACCTAAAGTAACAAATACTGAAGTTTTAGGGTTAAAAAACAGAAGTACAGTGTAATAGAGAATGCGTCTCCAAAATGAGATAATTTTAGCTCTGACTTATACAGGCCCAGAGATCTTCTCTCATCAATCTGGACTGAAACATTAACTCCTGAGACTCAGTTCTGCAGGTCTTCTGAACAGATGTTTCTCCTATCCTGGGTTTTCAGTTTGTGTATCCTAAGGTTTCTGTACCACTGTGGGAATCAGTCAACTCCTTAATATAATCCAAACATCTTTCTGCATGCATAGGCACATGCATACACACACACACACACACACACACACACACACACACACACGTACATACCATTGAATTCCTTTGTCTGAATAACCTTAAGCTACAATATGAAATTGAAATCTTTCAAGAAATTTTTATTTAGCTCTCAGTACATACATACTATTGTGGCAGTTATTGTGCTTAGGGGATACAATTTGAGGAAGGAAAAAGAAATTTCAAGATTCATCTTGAAATAATAAGCACAATAAATTGAATGATTTGACAAAAACTAATGAAAATGTCTTTAATCCAAGTCAATCAATCCAGTTGATTCACTGCCTTTATATCCTACACATTCCTTAGAATGTCTCTTTTGGCATTCCTCCTTTATTTCCAAGTACAGACATCTCAGCTGCCAATTCATTTAAAATAATTTTAAGACTAATATGTACACCACCACCAATATATTGTCAGCTGCAACTGCTGATTATGGGACTTAGTAATACATGAAAAATATGCTCATGTGACATAGATGTATTAATGTTGTCCACTGATCCATACACAGCAGGACAGTACGCTATGCACCATGTTGTTATCATTACTCTATGCATGCTAGAAATTGAGTCACATAAGCCACTCTAGAATTATATCTAAGCAGTTATACAGCTATATCTTTCTAGTTGTGACTTCGGTTCTGTCAGTGTTACATGTTTCTCATCTTTACTAACAGCCATACACACAATGAGTTTCCGCAAAAAAAAGGAGCTTACATGTGCAAGTAGTTCCATTTTCATCCAAAAGTTGATTATCAGCACAGGCGCACACACGGCCTGCTGGAATGGCCAGGCAGAGTGTGCCACAGCCCCCATTGTTAATGCGGCACATATTGTCACCTGCAGATAAAAAGAAAGGGAATTGTCACAAAGCTGATGGTTATGCAGTGTCTAAACTATGGTTTATTTTTAAGGTTAGAGAACCCAAGCTACCCTTTAATGTTCTGTCCTTGCTTATTGTCTACTATCCAACTGCTAGAATTACAGGCATATACTGCCAAACCTAGCTTTCAGGAATATAATTCTTTCACTGAATTATACATGGGCATATATATGTGAATGGAAATGTTTTATATAGTTAACCTTTGTGGTTATAGTCAACATTTCAGCTGAATGGAAGTGGCTTTCAAAAACAGTTGAAAATATACGTTGCTTTTATGGAGGAAGACTGTGTACTAGGTAATAATTTTCTAGAGACCAGGAGCAAGAAGGAAGGAAGCTTACTGCCTGTCATGTACAGTTCCCCAGATTATGATTATAGCACTGTGGACCAAGTTCTTTGAAAAGTATAGCAGGTCTCTGGAAATGGAGATGGAGGTTACCATTGAACAGGCAAGCATATAGGATTTGATTTGTTCTCTAGTGGGGTGAGTACCCTGTATGTTTGTACGCTGAAGACACCACAAAGCATGGCATACCAAGAAAATTCACAGCACATAAGAGAGAAGTGCTGGATTAGAGACTTAGGGAACAGAGTCACTGGTGGAGTACAGGAGATGACATTTATAAAGGAATTTGTAAACGTATGTCAGGACCCCATGGTGAATCATAGAAGGTAACCAAAGACATACTTGAAGAGCCTTGAGATATGATTTTTATAAAAATGTAGCTAAAACACAGTAACTTTATATAACCACAAATTTGATATCATTTATTCCTTCAATTTGGAAAAACATTTGAGAAAATATATTCATCCAGGTGACATGGTTCTTGCCTGCAAATGTGACTCTCAAGAGGCTGAGGGAAGAGGATTGCTGTGAGTTTCAGGGTAGTCTGGATAACAGAAAAAGTCCAAGAAGAACTAAGGCTAAAGAATGACAGTGTGGAAAGAAAGTGAAACAGACAGAAAGACAGACAAACTGACAGACAGACAGAGGCAGAATGGAGGGAGGGAGGAAAAAATAAAGAGGGAAGAGAGAAGGAGGTTGCTGAGCTTTCTTTGCATCCATTTTACAGAGAAAATTATTAAAACCCAGCAGCACATTGGCCATAAAATTATCAGGTAATCTTACAGCACACTTTACTTTTCAATATTATCAATAAATAAAATGTTTTATTATTTTTAGGAGTAAAACACTAAAAAGAGGAGCTTTTAGTTACTTGGGCCATAATTGATAAGCAATTAAAATTAAATTTAGTGTACAAGTGCTAATACTGTAACTGAAGCCACAGATGGTGCTATCACACTATATGCCACAGGGGTTGGATTGCCATGGAGACCATGGTAGGGGACACAAGACCTCCATAATGGTGCTGAATACTATAAATTCCTACATATTTTCTTATACATCTTGAGTAAGAAGAAATGACATAGATTTTATCATCAATTCCTTTCATTTTCTGAAAAGTGCATTTAATTTATTATTGGAGCATGCTTTAAAGCTAAGGAAGCAAATAATACAAGCTAAGGCCTCAACTTCTAAACTCAGAGGATAGTGAAGAATGTCTCATATTTGTTTCTAGTAGAGATTGTGGAAGTGTTAGATGTAACTTCTAGAAATATAAATTCCATGATTATGGCATAAATATGTAAAACTTTACTGGATATTAGGGTACCTATTCTGTGTTCACAATAGGTGCATCATTAAATGACATATTTGACATTTAATAGCATCCAGATTTTGTAAAATTGGGATTATTTTATAATATCTTGTGACATATATAACTGAAACAGTAAGAAATAAGAAACTTGATTATAATGTATCCAGTTACAGATTTTAAAGGTATATGCCCAATATAGAATGAGTGGAATGGCAAAAAAGTTGAATACAACTTTTCTATATTCTGAAATAAATTGACATTATTTAAAATTTAAAATATATTCCCTTTATTTGAATACAGTATTCTGAAAACAAAGAATTAGCATTTGCACTGCCATAATAAAAATCCCAAAGTTAAATTACTATGAATAATTTAACATATCTCATGGGAAGAGCTAGAAATTTTTATATTTTAATGACCCAGTATATTATTCAATTTCACTTTAACAACATATTCTCGTCAAAGCTCACGTGATAGTGTTTTTGAAATATATCATTTAATAATATTTCCTAAAATCTATTTGCAGAATGTGATTATTCCTATTTTGTTGAATTATTTCATTTATTTGCCATTCCAAGTGGGGCATCAAATCTTTCGAGGATTAAGGTCAGCCTCTCTCATTGAGGTCAGACAAGGCAGTCTTTTACTACATATGTGCTGGGGGCAACAGAGCAGCCCATGCATGCTCTTTGGTCGGTGGCTTAATCTTTGGAGGCTCTGAGGGATCTGAGTTAGATGATACTATTGTTCTTCGTGTAGGGTAGGCAGACCCTTCAGCTCTTTTAATCGTTCTCCTGACTCTTCCATAGTGGTCCCCAACCTGGAATACCCCAGGGATAGGGGAAGCTGGAGGACAGGATGAGCTGGGGCTGGGTGGGTGCATGATGGGTAAGGCAGGGTGAGTGGGTGGCGGAGGGTGTATGGGTAGGGAAGCACCCTTTCAGAGGCAAAGGGGAGGGCAATGTGGTGAAAAATTCTGGGAGGAGAGACTGGGAAGTGGGGCAATACTTGGAATGGCAAACCTCAAATTGTTGGTTGTAAGAATCTGCATCTGTCTCAGCTGCTGGTAGACTCTCTCACGTGACAGTCACGCTAGGCTCCTGTCTGCAAGCACAACATGGTTTCACTAATAGTGTGAGGGTTTGATGCCTGCTGATGTGATGGATCCCATGTTGGACTGGTCTCCGGATGGCCTGTCCTTCAGTATCTGCTCCATTTTTTGTCCCTGAAGTTTCTTTCTATCATATGTGAATTTAGAAGAACTTATCTCACATATGTTAAAAGAAAAACATGTTTGTATTTTGTTTTAATATGTAGAGGGGTACTAGTTTAGTTTGTAAGTTAGAAAGTATCTTGGACATTGTGTTTATTCCAAACATCAGATAAAACTATCAGAATGAGACTCAGGTGTCTGATTGATCCTGCATTTAATATTTGATCATTTCAGAAAAGACAACTAAACAGTCTGAAGAAAAAGTAAAATGATTTATAAATTTTATTTCCTTTAACAATTATATTTTCTTCTCATTGTGCTTATTTTGATTTGAGGATATTTATAGTTCTCTCTCTGTCTCTGTCTCTCTCTGTCTCTCTCTCTTTCTCTCTGAGTGAGTGTGTGTCTGTGTGTGTGTGTGTGTGTGTGTGTGTGTGTATGTGTTATGATACTAAGGAATTATGTAAAAAGAAAAGTAAAATAGAAGGATCTAGATAAAATTTCTGAGTTTTCTCTATAATAATTATCTCATAAAGGAGAATTTAGGAAGAGAAAAAATATGATTATGGCCCTGTTATAAACCTCACACTTACAAAATCCAGAAAACAGTGTGACTGGAACCCATGTATACACATCAGATAGGCACTGATACCTCTGGAATGATGGAGATATGACTATAGGTCTTTGACTCCTAAAATCTATACAGGGAGTCAAGCAGAATTTTATATTAAAATCTTAGTGCTGCTATAACTACACTAATAAAAGAATTCCATTCAAACTTAATAGTGAATTTAGGTCCAGTACTTTGTAGTTATAGGCAGGAAGATTAAGAGTTCAAGGTCAATCTCATCTACAGAATGAGTTTAAGACCTAGTGGGTTAAAAGAGATCCTATCTCAAAATAACAATAAAAAATTTCAAACAAATACAACAACAATTACTACTTTAGAAAGTGAGAAATAAATCACGTGTTTTAACCTGGTGTAATGATTCATGTTTTTAATTACAGGCTTATGTTGGGGGATCTCAACATAATTGATAGCCAAGCTGTATGGTATAACTTAAATAAACAAAGCAAAGCAAAATTAAAACAAGTCTTTCCATCTCCTGATATCTTCCTCAATTCCTTGTGACTTGAAGTTCTTCCTCAGTGATTTGAAGTTCTTCTCATATAGGACTATGACTTAATTGGTTAAGGTTATGCCTAGATATTTTATATTATTCATGGCTGTTGTAAGAGTGTTGTTTCACTAATTTCTTTCTTGTCCCCTTTTTCGTTTGTATAAAGGAGGGCTACTGCCCTTTTTATTTTTTAGTTAATTTTGTATCCAGCCACATTGCTAAGCATGTTTACCAGCTGTAGGGTGTCTCTGGTAGAATTTCTGGGTTCATTTAAGTATACTGCCAAATCATCTGCAAATAGCAATACATTCAATTCTTCTTTTCCAATTTGTATTCCATTGATCTTCTTTAGTTGTCTTATTGCTCTGTCTAGAATTTCTATAACTATGTTGAATAGATAAGGAAAGAGTAAGCACCCTTGTCTTAACTCTGATTTTAGTAGAATTCCTTTAAGTTTCTCTCCATTTAGCTTGATGCTGGCAATTCACTTGCTATATACTGTTTTTAACATGTTGAGATATACACCTTGTATCCCTGATCTCTCTAAGACTTTTAACATGAAATGTGGTACTAGATTTTGTCAAAGCCTTTTTCAGCTTCTAATGAGATGATCCTGTGATTTCTCTTTCTTTCCTGTTGTTTATATGGTAGATTATGGATCTCCAAAGCTCTTGGATTGGTAGGATTAGCGTAGTGAAAATGACCATCTTATTAAAAGCAGTTTACATATTCAATGCTATTCCCATCAAAATTCCAAATTTTTTACAGACCTTGACAGATTAATTTTTCAACTTCACATGGAAAAATGAATAAACAAACAAACAAACAAACAACAAATGGATAACTAAAACAATCCTGTACAATTAATAACTTCTGGAGGTATCATCATCCCTGACTTCAAGTTGTAGTACAGAAAAATATTAAAAAGTATTTCATGCTATTGGTACAGAGACAGACAGGTTGATCAACGGAATAGAACTGAAGACCCTGACCTAACTATGAACACTTGATTTTAGACAAAGGAAGTAAAACCATACAATGGGAAAAAGAAAGCATCTTCAACAAATGGTGCTAGTTTAACTGGATTTCTGAATCTTGAATACAATTAGATCCTTATCTATCATCCTGAACAAAACTCAAGTCCAAGTGGATCAAAGACCTCAATGTAAAATGAGATGCACTAAATAAAATATAACAGAAAGTGAGGAAAAGCCTTGAACTTATGGGTATAGGAGACCACCTCATGAACAGGACACCAATGGTTCAGGCTCTAAGACCAACAGTTGATAAATGAAACCTCATGAAGCTGAAAAGATTTTTTAAGGGTAGAGACACTGTTAATAGGACAAAATGACATCTTACAGACTGGGAAAGGATCTTAACCAACCCTATGTATGACAGAGGGGTAATATTTAAAATTTATATTAAAAATATTTAAGAAGTTAGATATCAACAACTCAAATAACCCTATTAAAAATGAGATACAAAGCTAAACAGAATTCTCAACAGAGGAATCTTGAATGGCCACGAAATGCTTATAGAAATGTTCAAAGTCCTTAGTCTTCAGGGAAATAAAAACAAACAAACAAACAAAAAGCAAAACAAAACAAAAAAACAAAGTAACTCTGAGATTCCATCTTACACTGGTCAGAATGCCTAAGGTCAAAAGCTCAAGTGGTACCACCAGATTTTGTCGAGGATGTGGAGCAAGGGAACACTCCTCCATTGCTGGTGGGATTGCAAATTTGTACAATCACTTTGGAAATCACGTTGGTGGTTTCTCAGAAAACGTTGATGAGTTCTACCTCAAGATCACCCTATACTACTCCTGAAACTAACCCAAAAAATGCCCCACTATTTAGAGACATTTGCTCTACTATGTTGATAGCAACTTTATTCATAATAGCCAGAAAGTGGAAATAAACTAGTTGTCCCTCAATTGAAAAACAGATTAAAAATTATGATACATCTACAAATGGAATACTATTCAGAGATGAAAAATAAAGATGTCATGAATTTTTTAGGCAAATGGATGGAACTTGAGAATACCATCCTAAGCGATGTAACCAGTACCCAAAAAGACATGCATAGTATGTATTCACCTAGTGGATATTAGCGATAAAATAAAGGTACCATGATATACTCCACAGACCCAAAGAAGCTACATAAAGAGGAAGGCCCAAGTGAGGAAGTTTCAATCTCACATAGAAGGGGGAATAAAATAGTCACAAGAGGAAGCCCCATAGAAGATAGAGTGAGGGAACTGGCAGTAAGGGGCGATGGGGACGAGAATGGGGACTCAGGATTATGTGTGAGTAATGACAAGAGAGATAGCTAGATGCCCATGAAAATTAATGCAAATCTAAAATGGGGCTGAAGAAATTCATCAGCAAAGACCATAGACTGCTTTTGCAGAAGACTCAGCTTTGATTCCTAACACCTACATAACAGCTTACAGCCAACTGTAACTCCAGTCCTAGGAGATCTTATCATCCTTTTCTGCTCTAATTAGTTACCAGGTATAAGCTTAATGTACAGTCATCCAGGCAGCCAAAATATTCATACACATAGTAAAATAATTTTTGAAGTCTTAATAAAAAGAATATTAGGACAAAATATAACCAAAAACTATATTCACTAGTTATATATTTTAAAACTTAAAGATCATCTTATATTCAGCTATTGAAAAGAAAAAATTGGAAGAAAGTTATACCATCTTAGAGTAAGGTGTCCTTATCTAAAAATTTTAATTCTTTTTACTTTGTAATTATCTTGTATTGATCAATATAATTAAAGATGAAGTATAATGTCTATGTTCCTGCAGATTGTCTAAAATCTATGAATATTGACTTGAGTTCAAGCATTAACAACTAGGAATATTTTCCATACTGTACTGGGTGTTCAAAGATTAGTACAATATGAACAATCATTAGATGTAGGAAGTTTAGGTAGAAAGCTGACACTAATTGATTATTTCACTTAAGTTGAGGACAATAACTTAGGCAGGACATACTTTCTAAGTGACACAGAACACAATCATTTCTAAATGAGCATTCATGTTGATCTTAGTAATTAAGATCTCTTGAATTACATGGATGGGATGGTTTGTATATGCTTGGTCCAGGGAGTGGCACAATTAGAAGGTATAGCCCTGTTGGAGTAGGTGTGTCATTGTGGGTGTGGGCTATAAAACTCTCATCCTAGCTGCCTGGAAGTGAGTATTCTGCTAGCAGCCTTCAGATGAAGACGTAGAACTCTCAACTCTCCCTGCACCATGCCTACCTGGATGCTGTCATGTTCCTGCCTTGATAATAATGGACTGAGCCTGTAAGCCAACCCCAATTTAAATAGTGTCCTTATAAGACTTGCCTTGGTCATGATGTCTGTTCAGAGCAGTAAAACTCTAACTAAAACAATGAATGAAAGAATAATTTTTAAAAAAATCTTTATCCAAAACTAAGACAGATTAATTGTATAGAAATGGTATTTTCCAAACACCAAATACATTGCACTGCTTGAGTCACATTGGTTACATATTACTTTGATAAACCATTACTTTAACTATTTGCAGGTATAGAGAGATAATATTAAAATAACTTTTTCTGATTAAGATGATATAGGAGAATATTATGAATTTCTCACATGTACTAAGTCTTATAAGAATTTTTTTTAATGTAACAAGTTTTTGATCCTCACAGACATTTGGTGAAGGTTATATTTCTGATCTACATGGAATATTTAATGGTTTCAAAATTTGAAATAGATCAAAGGTCAGTCCATTTTACAGTGCAGCATGATATTTTCCCACAACATTTTGAATTCAATAACCAACTTTCTAAAATAATTAGAGCATTAAAGTCTTGAAATATTGTCAACATTAAATCCTGCAAAAGAAATTTTAAAAATGACAGTTAAGAGTGATGGTTTCTAAAGAGGATGAAGGGGCAAGGGCCAGAGTAAGAGCTCTAGACTTCTAAGAACAAAGGCCTATGTTCAGCCTTCAGATGAAGGGGATGAGGGAGGAGGCAGGAGGAAGGAGGGATGGAGAGAGAGAAAGAAGCATTTCCAGTATACCACAGACAAACTAAATATATGCCAGTCAAGTGGTGTGATTGGAATGAATGCTAAGAGAGAATTGCCCTTTTAGGTAATAATTTTCTCTACTATTCATTACTTGTCTACATTATACTCCAGATAATATCAATGTTCTTATTTTAAAGACAGTTTAATCAATAATTGGCTATTTTTATTTACCATCTTCTGCATTTTATTTGTCTGTTGGTATATTACTTTAATAAAGTGGGATACCTGAGTCTTCAGAATGAGATTCTCTGTTTATGATTACTACTTTAATACAAATACTTTCCAAAACCTTCTTTCTCCACAAATCTCTGCTGACAATATATGTATCAGAAAATTAAGGATGCAATTTATTCATTCTAAATTTATATGAATGTATGGGCATTAAATATTAATTAGGATATCTACATTAAAAAGGACTAGCAGCGGGACTGGAGAGATGGCTCAGTGGTTAAGAACACTGACTGCTCTTCCACAGGTCCTGAGTTCAATTCCCAGCAACCACATGGTGGCTCATGACCATCTGTAATGGGATGTGATGCCCTCTTCTGGTGTATCTGAAGATAGCAACAGTGTACTCACATGCATAAAATAAATAAATAAATAAATAAATAAATAAATAAATAAATAATTCTTTTAAAAAAAAGGACTAGCAACTATTCAAAATTCATAAAATGTCTACCACATAGTAAATTTACTAAGTTGTTTTCAGTGCTTAGTATCTAAGTGATGGGTCATGATAATTGTGGTGGAATAATAAATATTAGTAACTCATGAAAATAAATATAACAATATTACCTGATTTTAATAAGCTATGACTATCATGGTAGGTTATTCCACTTTATTGTTACACATTCTTTATCTGTAGAGCCTAATCAGACAGTGCTGCAGCAGAATTGTCAATAAAGTCTGCATGTGTAATTCATTTTTCTTTCTCAATTATTCAAGTCCTCCTTTCAGTGTAAGAAAGTTTTTTTTCTGCATTCACTACTCTTTGATGACTTCTTTAAATAACAAAGACTATTACTGAAAGAAAAAAATCATTTGGAAAAAAACTTGACTGCTCTTGGACAAAATCCCCTGAGTTCTTCACCTAGGCTACTCTTTTAGACAAATGTTTGAAACTAGAAAGTATCATCCTGAGTAAGGTAATATCTGGTATTTTAGGGCTAATATCTCCAAAAGACATTTAGGATGTGTTTTTACTTATAAGTGGATATTAGTCCTAAAGTACCAGATACCAATGCTAAAATCCCCAGACCCAAAGAAGCTAAGTAAGAAGTAAAGTACAAGCAAGGATGCTTAAATCTCACTTAGAAGTCAAAATAAAATAGTCATAGGAGGCAAGTGGAGGGAAAGAATTGGGTAGAAGAGAGGAGGGAGAAAGGAACGGGAATAGGTTTCAGGTGTAGAGTGAGCAAGGAATCAATGGTGTGTAGGAGGCAAGGGGCATCTCTTAGACTTGCCAGAGGCCTGGGGTGGGGAATGGGGAGTCTTCAGGGAGTCTGGGGGGGGGCGTATAACTCTATCTGAGACTCTTAACAGTGGAAGATATGGAGATTGAAGTGGACACCTCCTGTAGCCAGGCAGAACTCCCACTGGATAGATTATGACAGCAAGCAAACTACAAAACCTGCCTACAAGATGTATAGGAACAAAGATGGAGCAAAGACTGAGGGAATGTCCTGACAATGACTGGCCCAAGTTAAGACCTATTTCATGGGCAAGAACCAATCCCTGACACTAACAGTGATACTCAGTTACATTTGCAGACAGGAGCCTAACATAACTGTCCTCTGAGAGGTTCCACCCAGCAGACACTGGAAACAGCTAAACATTTGATGGAGCTAACAGAGTCTTGTGAAAGAGATGGGGGAAAGGATTGACGGACCTGGAAGAGGATAGGCATTCCACAGGAAGACAGAGTCAGCTAACCTGGACACTTGGGTGTTTCCAGAGACTGAACCACCAATCAAAGAGCAAGGATAGGCTAGACCTAGGCCTCCCAAGCATATAAATAGGAGATGTGAAGCTTGGTCTTCATGTGGGTCCCCAACTACTGGAGCAGGGTCCATCCCTGAATCTGCTGCCTGTCTGTGGATCCTGTTCCCCTAACGTAGCTGTCTTTTCTGGCCTCAGTGGGGGAGGATGTTCCTACTATTGCAGAGACTTGATGTGCCAGGATAGGGTGATACCTGAGGATGCTCTTCCTTCTCAGAGGGTAAGAGAAGGGGAAAGTGGGAGAGGACCTGTGGGAGAGAGGGGTAGATATTGAGGGTGAAGTGAATGAATAAGTAAATAAATAAATTGGAAAAATAAGAAAGATATCTTTATATAAGCAAGCAGTGAGATTTGAATGTCTATAGAGTGTGCAGGTAATGTTTATTATCATAAAACCATCAACATTGTCAGAATGGAACTTTTTGTTGCTATAGTCAAGTATTATTACATGTAAGATGCTGAAAATTTTTGTTTTGAGTTTTTAATACCTTGTTGTTTTCGTGGATCATAAATCTGAAGCCCAAACAGGGGTGCTCTTTCATGCCTCAGCAACGTCACCTCACTGGTCCTCAAATCTAGTTGAAAAATTGAACCATTCATGTAATCTGTCCAGAACACATAATTCCCATGATGTGACAGTCCAAAAGGATGGTTAAGCTCTTTCCCACTGTATACAATCTGTAAAATGTTAAATGAATGTAAACATACTAAGAAAACCAAGACTACCTTTCCAAATATAACTATTTAAGTAAATAATATGTTTGTAACCATACCAGTGAACAACTTAACCACAGTCTCTCATATTTTATCAGAGTAGATTTATCAAGGACATTTTTACACTGAGACCTTATTTTGCTCATTTTTTTCAAATGCTATTTGAAGAAGACAGTCAATTCTTCATGTGCTCAAATTTTTCTCATAAGTGCCACTGCAGATATGATGAAGAATAGAAATGTTAAAATGGCATCACTCAACTTTATTTCTCCTGCTGTGTGATATTTATTATTCCTCTTGATGAAAGTTATTCTGAATAATTACTACAGATGCACACACACATACACACACACACACACACACACACACACATATATATATATATATATATATATATATATATGCAATCTGTCACTTAGACACACACATACACATGTTGTTTATCTAATAATCAAGTAAAATGAAATGTTTGAATGGCTGTGTGAATGGAGAAGAATTGGGCCAATGAAAATTGATGAAATCTAGAAAGTATCAAGAAAAGAGAAAGGTTTTAATATTACATAGATAAGATTGGCTAATGGGATTTAATTTTGATTACGTTGTTGTATTATTATTCTTACCTTTCATTTGTTGTTATGTGGAGGAGAATAGTCAAGACATCTTGCACAATGAGTTGATAAGTAGGAAATACACTAGAGATCCCGCACGGCCTCTATTCTTACCTTGCATAACTTATAAAATCCTACAGCATGTTACAGGAAAGCAATTTTTTCATCTCAATCAATCAATATTCAGAATTTAAGAAACTTATCTACAGAGTTTAAAAATAAAATTTGAAGATGTGCTTCTTTTAATAGAATCCTCCAGGTAAATTTATGTTATAATGAAAGATTGAGATACGGCAGAACCTAAAATGTGATGAACATGCAATTATACATATTGTGTGTATACACGTGCATACACCTTCTCACACACACATGTATTTATGTACACATATATTGTATACATACTAACATCTTCAGAGGAAGTACAGATATTTAATTAATAGATGTGAAATATATGACATCATGGAACATACCAATCAAGTTTATTTATTTGGTAAAATTAGTTGATATCATTTGTGATAACCAATGACTGAATCAATAAAGTACAATTTATTTCTCAAAAAGAATTCTTAGTGAGTAGTATGATCCCACCATTCAGGACTCAGACCCAAAAAAAGCTTAGATAGAGGGACACATGTGGAAATATCTCAATTACTCTTTCTTCACCTTTTACGGTGTAGTTGAAGTCATTCCATGGAGTTGTAGGTTGTTAGTGACTGAAAATGAAGCAACAGGGTGATGATTTTGTCACTAGGCCTGTGTCTTACTCTCAACTACACACTTGTCAGCATTACCCCATGATGCCAGGCCATTTTGCAATGATTAAAGCAAAAAAAAAAAAAAGCAATAGGAAGATCACATTTCTTTGTACCAATCACCTTGGAATTCAGCCCATTCCTACAATGCATCTTGGGTTCAGTATCACAAAATTCTTTACTCAACTGAGTGCAGTATAATTACTTTGTCTAAATCTCAGCTGCAAATATTGAACATATTTAAATAGAGAAGGGTTGCTTGGTCACAGAAAATCCATCAATAATGTAGAAAGGCAGCATTGTAAATTCAGCCCTGCTACCAGGAGGGCTTCTTTTAAAAAACCCACAAATCCTGGCATACTGCAGTGAGCTGGGCCTGGCCTCCCGGAGGCCAGTGCCAGCTGCACAGCTTAATGCTCATTCTCCTTCAACCATCCCACAGAGACTATTGGCAGCCACCTCAGAGGGGTAAAAATAAACTTGAAAGTATTTTTAACACAGCACAACAAGGCTCTGTGGAAGAAGAAGCCCGTGGGTCACAAACAGCAGCACTTGTCTCTTACCTTTCTGTGGGTTCCATTCAATAATATTTTCTCAATATGATCATAGTAGGCATCACACCAATATAATGTGCTGGTGTGAAAGTCCAATGTTAAGCCATTTGGCCACAGCATTTTTGAAGTCACAAAAATTTGTCGATTGTCGCCGTCCATCCAAGCCTTCTCAATCCTTCCCACGCTGTCATCTATTTTATCTTCCTTCCAATCTGTCCAATACATCCAACTAGGACATAAGAGACAAGACTTCATTTCATTATCTCCAGTAGCCACCTAGAAGCACCCCTCAGATTTAGTACTTTCATAAGTCAGTAGCTTGCTGATTTGTTGTATCTAAACTTATCTTTCTTAACTAGTTAGCTCAGGGAAGCAAGGAAACCCAAGGCCACTAAACAACCTTGTAACCTACTACCAGCTACTATCCCCCAAGCTACTATAAAAAACCTACCACCAGCCACCAAGTCTTGCCTAATACATTAATGAAAACAGTGGTAAGTACCAAATATTTATTTTCTTTGAATCCTGATACTTTTTGTAGCATTACTTTTAAATATTGTTCCATAAAATGCATAATTTGGCTCAGTGATAAAAAGGCTGGCAGCTGACATGAGAATCCAGAGCACAGTTAATGATCTACTCCAGACTTTATTTAATTTCAGGTGAATTAGTGTTTTTATTTTTAGATAGGCAACTGAATTGCCTTTGTTCTAAAGGTCACAGTCATATTGGCTTTATTTAGCCAGATCCAATTTGTCTTCCTGAACAAATTATCTATGCTTTATTGCTGTTTATTATTATCCCAAATCTACAAAGGATGGTTTAGCTGCACAGAAGTTTAATATCAGCAGGTTGACTGACCTTGAGATTTTGAGCTTTTAATTTCTATCTCAAACAAAACACCTGCCTTTAGAAACAAATCTTTTGTGTAAGCTGTAACAGTGGGGGAGTAGGGCTGGAGCTAATATTCCTATTCCCTCATGAATAAGGTGGAAACCCACTCTGTGTGTTGTTTAAGGGTCATGTGAAAGTTCCTGGGTTATTAATTAAACTGGGGTTTCATTTTGGCAGCCAGACACAGCTCTGAAAAGCACCAATGCTTATCTAAGCTGGAGGTCTTAAGAAGGCCCCCTAATGTCTTTCCCTCCTTTGTGGGAAACCTGAAGAATTTCTGACATAATTTGGGAAAATTCTGAGTCCAGACTAAGAAATGTCTACAAATGTACTGCTATCTATTCTGCAGTTGATACAGGGGCTTTTTATCATTGTGACAACATAGGAACTGTCAAAAAAGAAACAGTATTTCCTCTAACTACATGATAGGCACAAATGTTTATTTCATTTATATATATCAGTGTCATAAAATGAACTACATGTTATTTCACCTTCCATGGCTTTTTCTAAATCCATTATATTCACTTAATTAAAGCAGCTTAATTCTTATTGCTAAATTACACATTATTGAAATGGGAATAATCTTTTCTCACAACATTTCCTGTTGATCATGACATAAGCATTTTACTTTGTAGCTTCCCATCTGAATTCACAAAAAATATGTTTATTGGTATGAATGCATATGTATGCATACAAGCATGCATACATCACAGGTTTGAAATTCTAATAATGATGTTTATGCTTTGCTGTTCTGTAGGAATCGAATGAAGTCAGCGGTCAGGAAAGTCATGAGCGAAAGTGTATTGTAAATAAGAGCACAAACATGAAACAAGAGCACAAACATGAAACGGATTAAGAGCTTGAACCCACTGAAAATTGGGAAAGCTTTTCCCCATATGCCTCAAAATGACAAAACCTTCTTCTCTGGTCAATAACAAGTGCTTACAGACAACTGATCAGAGTGTACAGAAACTAGCAACTGCAGCTTTCTTAACTCCAGACACTTTTATGTTTACAGCCAGAAACTTGTACCCAAAAAGACCTCTTACAGGGACTAGATAACCTCTCCCTGTGAGCTGTAGGTAACAGACACACTGTGGTTCCAGTCATTGTGGGCGTGGCTTCATCAGAACACACAGCCCACCTGCTGCAGATTTCTGTGTCTGGAATTCTTCATTTTCTCACCACCCAGTAAGTTTTCCCAGTGTAAGCCACATAGGTCTTGGTACTGTTCAAATAAAAATTTGTTATGAACTGATCCAGTACCTAAGATTAATTTTACAAAGACAAAATACCATGAACAAAATGTATTTCTTTTTTATTTCTACTTTCAAGGTCTATACATGCACATGCGCACACGCACGCACACACACACACACAATCTAGATTCAACATATGAGGGATCACATGATATTTAGCTTTCCAAGTTTGCCTTATTTTGCTTTAACATCATGACTCATTCATTTTTCTGGAAACTGTCCCCCCAACCCCCAACCTCAGGAGATGCTGGTTTAGTGTATATGTGAGATAACTGTGTTACAATACTGAGAGAAAGGCTTCTCCAATGGAAGTGTACAGCTCTGAAGAAAAGGTATTCTGGTAGCCCTGACCCAAGGAATGCTGCAAAGTTATACTTTACAACAAACCTCACACAAGAGATTAATTGGGAGGGCCACAAATGGCGGCTACCTCTGCTGCTGATAGTAGCTGCTGGGAGCTGAGCTGCACGTACCCTTTATCCAGGGTTTATTGGAGTGGGATAGACTCCAGGGTGGAGATTTCATGGGTGGAGATTTGCAGCCAAGCCCAGGGATTGGTGGGCTTCAGGCTGTGTTCCTTCCACAGTTCTATCCTGTTGTCAAGTTGTCTCTGAACTTAACCCTTCAGGGTTTCCTGCTGCAAGGACCACCTCTCTGTTATTACTCAGGCTATGATTGAAAACATTTTCCAATATGCAAATGTGGTCTTTATTCTGAAACCCTTAAAGTGAACATGTTAATGAAACAAGTCCAAAGTCATTGCCACACTGACAATGTCCTCATGGTTATGGCTTCTTTTTCTGTTTGCTCTTTCCTATGCCCCTGCTCTGCTTTGTTTACTCCACTTTGTTTTTGTTATTTGAAAAACTTAACATATACATTAGGTTTCATTTTCACATAACACAATTTGTTATTGGTAACTCTTCCTGAGTTCTTCTCCAACTGCTTTCTCCACTTCCATCATTGAATACCTGTCCCACATAGTTTGTTCCTTTTAGTTTATATGTTGCAGGTATCCTTTAGCCCAACTTTCATCAATGCCTCTTTTTTCTGCCATGGGCTACATACTATTTTTCTAGCCTCTACCTGCTCATACATCTACTTTTGTGCATGCATACATATACACTTAATGTAAGAGAACACATTTGAGAACAGGAAACACTTGTCTTTCTATATCACCTTAAGGTATTTACTAGACCTATTTTTCCTGAAATTTTTATAATTTTACTCTTCTTTATAGCTAAATACAATTGCTTTGTGTCTGTATTTCATATTCATTATCTCTTCATCTGCTGATGGATAGCTAGGCTGGTGTCATTTGTTGTTGCTGTGAATACAGCAGCAGTAACACAGATGGCCCAGTATCTTTGATTCACTTGTAATTGTGTGAGTGTGCTTAATCCACACAGTCACAAGTTTCTGGAGGGCAACTATCCTCCATGTTTCTATTGATATTTATAAGTTGCATGGATTTTTAATTAAAGAAATAATTAATACTGTATTCATCCTTTAATTGTCTAACACTTTTGAGGAATTATATCTTTGTTATTAGTAATGAGTTCCTCCTATGTACCTCTAAAAGCTAGTGGTATTTGAAAGCAGAAGAAAACATAAAGTTCTTATTGTGAAAACATTTACACAAAATTCCAAATATTGGAATGAATTTTTGGACAAATGCTTCCTTTTATTACTAGACATGTTTTTAAAAACCACTTGACCAAATTTTTTCAGATATGCATGGCTAGTCTCAATGCTTTCTGAATCAGTTTACAGGTAGAGCTCAGGTTAGGCTCTTTAAAATGAAGGGGAGCATGCTACCTCCAAATCCATCCTCACAGTGAAGATAAAACACAAAGCTCTATTATGGTTTTCCTCTGTCTTACCACTTCACCTGAACAAAGAAAATTTTGACTTAAGAAAATCTGGACAATATGAAATGGATATTTCAGTAATAGAACAAATAATTATCAAAGCCAAATATGAAAACGTTGAACTAAAGTATAGTTGATTCTGGTGAAAATGAGCACAGTGATTCATCTACTCCCTAGGAAGGCATACTATACTTGCATTTGAAGTTAGTTTCAAATCATACAGTTCTGGAAGCTGCACTTCAGTCAATAACCACTTGACAAAATTGTTTCAGACTTGCATGGCTAGTCCCAATGCTTTCCTCCATGTTCCTATTGATTTTGGAATAATGCTTCCTTTTATTACTAGACATGGTTTTTAATAACCACTTGACCTTACAATGGACACCTCATACCCTATTCATTCTTAATGTATGCATTGGATCAAAAGAATGTCCACTTGTGATTATATTTTCTTGTCATGGAAGGACACTTTCATACAGAAATCAGAACCCAGAACTATGCTATCTATTCATTTAATGTTGAATTCCTGTTAGGAATTTTTCACATTTCATTAATATTTTATAAATGTGATTTTATGTTCATGCCATAGGTCTGAAGGAAAAATGAAATTATTCTATAAAATATTTCATTCTGACCAAGTAGCATAAAACTATAAGGTTATATTTCCAGATGAAAATATAAATGAGCTTAAAATCACTGTAGACTCACATAAAGGAATAGAATGGACTGGGTAAAAAACACATTTCAGACAAGACTGCCTGGGTTTAACATCTAACCATTCTGTTCGCAATTGAATGGAATGGGATCCAGGATCACTTATTTCATCATTCAAGGAAAGATAATAAGAACAGCAAGCATTCAAAGGATTGCTGTTCTGTTACACATGGAAGTATTGTATCTGCTTCAACAAAATGTATAGTTCACAGAAAATGTACAAAATGTATGTTAATCCTCAATACCTAAAATATGATTAACTTAAAAGTTTAACCAATAGAGTCTCTGACTGAATGGTTGCATGTCCTGGTGTCAGGTTGTCTAAATAATGCTTATCTCAAAATCTTTAAGAAACACATCTTCTATACAAATTTACAAATAACTGGTTATTTTATTAATTTAACACATTTTCCTGTTTTTATCTAACATATTTTCTAGAAGGAAAACTCATTGAGTAAGTAACTCCTTTTTATCTTCTGTTTCCATGTGAATTCAGCAACTCATATGAATCTAAAGAAATTTTGCCACTACTAATACGTATAAAACAGAAAAGATCAGAAGCAGGCTTACATACCCATTGACTGGATCTACCACAATTGCTCTTGGATGAGACATTTCTCCCTCCAGCAGAGTTTTCCGGCTCTGAGAAGCCTTTTCCAGCCTGGCCACATTAATGGTTTTTCTGTGACCATCATTGGTCCAATAAAGGTTATTTCCAATCCAGTCCACTGCAATACCTTCTACGTTATCCAAATCTATAAAAATGTAAGAGCAAAAAAAGAATCTAATTATATAATAAAAGTCAAATAAGTTTCCACCACTACTGACCTATTTAATGAAGTATTACAAAGACTGAAAGAAATAAATGAAAAAAAAACAAACAAAAACTGTAATCCAAGATATTTAGTGTGATTTTTCTTGTAGCACTTTTTATAGATTTTTCAATTTTATTTTAAATACCTTGTCATGTAAATGATAAACCCACTGTTATCTAGGAATTACAGTGTTATACATGTGCACAAACTAATCATATGCTATTTTAACTAAATTCCAGAACGTTTTAACCAAGAAAGTGGTCTACAGAATAACACAAAATATGAATTACAAGAGCACAAAAGCCTAAACATATGAGTGTGCAAGTATGAACAGAAATTTCAAGGAACATCGGCAATGCTTCTGTATATTTGACACTTTTTGTTGAGGACTTCATACATTTCATATGAGTTCTGATGAAAGCGAACCCCCATTCCGTCCATTCAATTCCTCCACTATCCCCCCACCATTTTTTATTTTCAACTTCATGTGGTCTCTCTCTCCTTTAAAAAACACATTGATTATACTTGGTGCTACCTGTATGTGCATTTTAAGAATCCTCTGTAGATTTCTGTAAGGTACAAGAAGTAATGCATGAGAAATACTATTAAGAAGCTTAACGGTTCATCTGATCTAAATCTTCACTTGTACAAAAAGGAGAGTCAACATTTCAAAGCAAACTCGTGGGCTCCTAGTTTATAAGCTTCAGAACACCAGAATAACTTTTAAAACTCAGTAACATTTTCTTATGCTTTACCAGTAGACTTCTTCAACTGGAAATAGCATATATTAACATTCAGGAATACATACTGATGATAATAAGATGGAATTGAATTCAAACAGGCACAATTTGAAAGAACTACTGCCTAATTGTTTCATTTTGGTTTTAGAAATTGACCTGTAATTTATAAGTGATTAGGATTAGGGTCCCTTCTTATCTAGTCCAAGAACTAAGGAAGCTCCTTAATTGTTCTTTTCTGCAATGTGCTTGCACTTAAGTTGAACATAAGGACAATGCTCAATTCAAAGGATGTTTCTGAGGATTGAAAGAGTATATATGTAGAATTCTTCTATTTATTTGTTTACTTATTTATTCATTTTTCCATTTCTTCAATTTTTTTATTTTTGAGAATATACCTTAAAATAATGTCTAGTATGTTGTAAATTCTGTATAAATTATGTTTTATTACTCACAGTTAATATTATAGGCTTTCCTTTAGCCAGCTAACCTATTAAGATAATAATGAGATCACAACCAGAAAAAGACTCCCTCTTGTATAAGAGGACATGATGGTATTAGGTACCTTAGTTCCACACCACAGCAGAAGACTCCTCCTCCAGTTGAGACCAAGCCAGAACTAGGAACCCCAGAGGCCACATGGGTACCTAGAATGCCAGAAGCCATGCCAGAATCCAGAACTCCAGAGGTCATGCCAGTATCCAGAACCCCAGAACTCCAGAGGGAACTCTAGCAGACAAAGGCCCCAAAGATAATAGAGACCACCAAAACAACTGCAGAAACATCCTACTGGACCTGAAGCGTCACTGGTCACTGGAATTATGAACCACTCAGTCAAGAACACCAGAGAAGACATAGAAACCAAGGGAAAATCTATCCAACAAATACAAATCAGAAATCATCATTTAAACATGTAATTACCCCAAACCCAGGTGCCTAGAAGCCATCATAAAAACACAATCAACAAGAGCCAGGGTAATCTGACAGCATCAGAGCACAACTATTCTACTTCAGCAAGCCCTGGATTTACCAACATAGCAAAATCACAAGAAAATAGCCTTAAAACTAATCTTAAGAAGATGATAGAGGCCTTTAAAAGAAACTGAATGGAACCCTTAAAGAAATCCAGGAAAACACAACCAGGTGAAAATGGAAATAGAGGCAAAAAATAAAACAAGCAAGCAAGCAAACAAACAAACAAACAAGCCCAAACTGAGAGACTCCTGAAGATGGAAAATCTAAGTATATAGACAAGGGTCACAGACAAAAACCTTACCAACAGAATGCAAGAGATAGAAAAAGAGAATCTCAAGCATTGAAATACACTAGAAGAAATTGAAACACCAGTCAAAAAATATTAAATATAAAAGGTTCCTGACCCAAAACACCAAGGAAATCTGGAACACTATGAAAGAACCAAACCTAAGAATATTAGAAATAAAAGAAAAAAAGGCTCAAATTCCCAGAAAATATTTTCAACAAAATCATAGAAAATAGTTTTTTCATATCCTAAAGAAGGAGATACCTATAAAGGTACAAGAAGCTTCCAGGACACAAAATATGTTGGACCAAATAAAAGAAGTCACTCCTGCCAGAGAATAATCATAACACAAAATTTAAAAAAACAAAAAATGAATACTAAAAGACAAGGGAAATGGCCAAGTAACATGTAAAGGGAGGCCAATTAGTACTACACTGCATTCTCAATGGAAACTCTAAAAGTCATAAGGGCCTGAACGCATGTCTTGCAGACACTAAGAGATCTACAGATGCCAGGCAAGGCTATGATACTCAGAAAAACCTTCACTCAACATAGATATAGAAGACAAAATATCTCATGAAAATTCAAATTTAAGTACTATATATTCACAAGTCTAGCCCCACTGAAGGTACTAGAATAAAAGCTACAACCCAAGAAAGTTTACTATCTCCATGAAAACAAAGAAATAAATAATTTTACACCAGCAAGCCAAAATAAAGAAATCACACACATGTGTGCATGCACACACACACAAATACACACACACAGACACAAACTACAACTATCACTACCAATAACAAAATAACAGGAATAAAGATTTATTAGTCATTGATATATGTCAATATTAGTGGACTCAATTCTCCCCACCCCCAAAATGACCCAGACTAACAGAGTGGATGCAAAAACAGGATCTATCCTTCTGCTACATACAAGAAACATAGGTTCACATCAAAGATAGTTACTGCCTTAGAGTAAATGTTTGGAAAAATATTTTCCAATTATGGTTTTTGAGTATGCTTGACCTATGGGAAGTAGCACTATTAGGAAATGTGGCCCTAGTGGAGGAGGTGTCACCTTGTTAAACGAAGTGTGTCACTGTGGAGGCATGGCTTTGAGGTCTCATATGTATGCTCAAGTATGGCTGGGGGGACCCAGACTATCCTACTTATTGTCTTTGAATCATGATGTAAAACTTTCAGTCTTCCAGTACCTTGTATGACAGTATAACTACCATGCTTCCCACTATGATGATAATGGGATGAATCTCTGAAACTGTAAGTCAGCTCCAATTAAATGTTTTCCTTGTTATCTTGGTCATATTGTCTCTTCACAGCAATGAAATCCTTAAAATGAAGTTGGTACCAGGGGCTAGGATGTTGATGTGACAGTCCTGACCATACTTTTATTTGGAGAAATGTGTATTTGAAGACTTTGGATTAGGAAAGCTGCTTAATGCTTTAATTGAGGCTTAATGGGCCATAGTAGTAGAAGCCTAGAAGACTCTTAGCCTAGACTGGTTTTGTGAAGTTGGTATTATAGATCATGCTTTTAAAAATTAGGACTTGAGAGATGAATTTAAGAAAGAAAAGTCATCTAAGAACCTATATGAAGAAAATGAAAGAATTATGGTTTGTTCTATGAGTTACTTACTTCTTTTTATCCATATGAGTGTTTTGCCTAGAATTATGCATGTGTGTCACATTAATGCTCAGGGCAATTAGAGATCAGAAGATAATGCCTTATTCCTTGAAAGGAGAATTTTGGATGGTTGTGCGTCATCATGTGGTTGCTGGAAATGGAACCAAAACTGCTGCAAAAGCATTAAGTGCTCCTATTCACAGAGCCAAATCTCCAGTTTCTTAGCTGGCTTGAAAAAGGCAACTGGGAATTTTCTCTTACTGGGAAAAAGCTTAAGCAACAATTCATTCTTTCTCAACAAATATTCATTGTTAAAGGAAGCACTTTGCTGTTTTATTTTTCATTCCCACTTCAATGAAATTAGTAATTAGGAGATAGTGAGTATATTATAGACTATTGAGTAGCTATCTGTATTGTGATTCATTGTGTGTGTCAACTTGACTAGACCACAGTATAAAAGTATACCATCATTTAGTTAAATATTGGCATGCACGTTGCCTTCATAGTAGATTTATTTATATGCTATTTCACGCAAATCTGTAGTACAGAGTAAAACTGTTTAACCTCCATTATGTGCTTTATCTCATCTTACGAACTGAAACCCTTAAGAAAAGAAATTGAGTTCTTCCAGGAAGCATGACTGTGCTTCCAGGCTGGCTATAGACTTGAACTATACTATGCACTCATCGCTACCAGGAAAACCTTACCAGCCAGCCTCTACTATGATATGATCCAATTCCACAAAATGACTCTTTCCCCCATTTCTTTCATTTCTGTCTTGTTCGTTTGTTATTCTAGAGAGACCAACATCCTCACCAAGTCTGTGATCAGAAAATGATTTCACTTATTATCTGTGCAGAAGAACATACTTCCCACTCATTCTTTCAGTTTGGCACATCAAAAAGCATAGTTTACACAGAACAATGTAGCTTCTAATTCAATAACCCTCAACTGATACAAGTGCTTACACATCTCATTTTATAATACACTTAGAACTTCTGCATAACATCAGATGTCTGAATGTAAATAAGGAGGAAGTCATTTCAATGAAGACCTTTTTATTACTCAATTTAGTCTTCTTACCAAGAGAACAGAGTTAAAATCCTGTCACCTACTTAAATGCAAAACTCCAGAGCTATTTTTGGATACTCATTTTACTTTCACACCTAGATTATAATTTATAACAATACAATACTTCAGAGCCTTGCACATCATTAAGAAGTTGCTTATTCTATCTCATATTAGATGGAAGTGGAAGATCTAGCAGTAGTTGCTACAATAATGTAGTTTCATAGATAGGCTTCTATATATATTTCCTAATATGGTTTAGGCTTTTGTACTTGGATATATAAATATTAAAAGTACAATCATGTCATTGCAACTGATAATTTTTATCTGAAATTTCAATGGATTAAAGAGGAAAAAATTCTTTGTATAAGGAAGAGAATAAAGGACACAATAGCATACTGTTCAATAAAACATAGGTTCATTATATTTTGAGTTTGGATTACTAGCCAGAAACTGTAATATTCACCACATTTTATAACTACAACAACAAGGCAAACATATATTACTTTATATGTTCATGTAACTGGTGATTGCCTAACTACCAAATTAAATTAAACAAAAGTACACTTGTTTTAGAACCATATAAATATTTAGAGAGAGGACGGACAGCCAAAGTGCACATGTAAGGTATGTATAAATGTGACAGCAGAGGCAAAATCCTTTAGCAGTTCATCTTGCAAAAGCCTTCATAGGCATCTAATAAAAACCTATACTAACAACACTGTGTCCACAGATAGCATTTTTAAAAAGAAGAAGTGAAATAGGGACAGAATTAATAAGAAGATTAGCAAGCAGTTTACTATTAATTCTATATTTTAATGATGAAAGCAGCTAAAGAACTGGATTATGGTATAACTTCTACATAACACAGGACGTGACTTAACCAGTTACATAGTAGTCAATACAGAAAGCTCACACATGGGACTAACGTCCAGTGTATCTCCCTCACTTCCTGTGCAAGTTTGAAAACAGATGGGTAGAAGAAAATGACCTAAAGAGGCAAAAGTCAGCATTGGGGTTAAAGGAAATTTTAAAGTTAAAATTCTTAGTTGGAAACATTTGGATTGAGAGATATAAGGGCTTGAATCTGGATCTGAGCTAACAAAACTGATCATATAAAAGGAGATTCTGGATTTAGAGTCAGTGTCAGTAGACAGCCTGGTTGTCTTCAAAGAAGCCCTGAAAGACAAATGTAAGGCAACATGGCCTTTCATATAGCCTTTCTCCTTGTGAAAATGATTAGAACACACTAAAATACCAGCAAGGGAGCTTTTTTAAAGGCACTGGCTTGTTATAGAAAGAGACCACTAAGACCACCATAAGATAAAGAGATAAATGAAGAAAAACTAGAGTCACCTCTAAAAAGCTGTGATAAGAGTTTAGCTATCTATACACAGGAAAAAAGTGCCTATGATAAACTACAAGCTGCTCATGGAAATATAAAAACCAAGAGTACAGCGTTTAATTAGTGGCTAGCCGATCCAGCCAAGGGACACCTACAGTCAGCCAAAGCAGGCATCCAGCAGATGGGTCAACAGATGACTCCAGAAATCAGAGAAACAACGAGCTTTAGAGCATCACCAATCCCTTAATTGAACAAGCAATATATGAATAGTTCACGTCTGTCTCCCTATTTCAGTCAGAGGAACATGCACAGAGTGTACGACCCCTCCATCAGCTGGACTCTTATATACACAGTGAATTAGCCGATCTAAGTAGAAGTTACCTCAATCTTTGTGCATTTCCCTCTCGAAGTCCCTTCCTGCCAAAATTAGAACCCTTGGGTTTTTTTGTTTGTTTGTTTGTTTTGTTTTATTTTGTTTTGTTTTTGTTAAACTGAATATTTTATTTATTTATATTTCAGATGTTAGCCCCTTTCTCCATTTCCCCTCAAAACTCCCTATCCCATACCACATCCTCCTGTTTCTATGAGAGTGTGCCCCCAGACACCAATCTACTCCTGCCTCCCCTCCCCACCCTCACATTCTCCCACACTGGAGTATCCAGCTGTTTAATCTATTCTTGCCTATGGAAAGCTCTGTCTAGAATGAAACTCTTCTTTAAAACCAACATTTTTGCTATCTATGAACTCATTGACCCAGTTAAAACATTATGTGAGCATAAGCATTTGCACTCCACTCCTGAGTTATACCTGCATAAGACAGAAAGTCTGCATTGCAATCAATTGGCCCCTTAAGTTAGTCAAATATGACATATTACATCAATGAATGACTTATAATCTATTGACCTATAGGTTGCAAACTCAGTAATATACATATACATATATATATATATATATATATATATATATTCAAATTTTATGATCACATTTGTCTTTAGTGTGTATATATGTGTATATACCATGTACACAGTGTTAGACAGTCTTGAACTGGAGTTATGGTAGGTTGTTAACCACCATGGGGGTCCTATGAATAGAGCCTGGGTTAACAGTAATTACTGCTCTTAACTGCTAAGTCATGTATTTCTTTAGCTCCTAAAAGCGAACTTTGATGATCACTTTCATTCCATTCAGTTGAGGAGGACTAATGAGAGAAAACAGATAAAGAGTGAAGAGAAAAGTTGAGTTAAATCAATTCTCCTTGGAGGAAGAAAAGAAGTAAAAGAAGTGCAAGGTTATATAGTATTGTTTACTTGTTGATATGCACCTAGACTAGTACTTTGCAATTATAATGCCACACGGTTAGGAGATATATATATATATATATTTCCTGTTATGTAGCCAAATTCTTGAATAGAATAATTGATAACTACTTCAATTCCTTTATTTTAGTCATGCATATGACCTATGTATATTTTTAAAAATCTATCGACCAGTGTTTTTCCAGGATTCAAAACTTGTGGCTGACAAGATGACTCAGTGGATAAAGGCAATTGCTGGCAAACCTGATCATATGACTTCAATCTCCATATGCCACATATTGGCAGGAGAGAACTATGACAAACAGTCCTCTGAGCTCTATATGGGTGCTGTGGCACATACATGCATACACACACACACACACACACACACACACACAGAGAGAGAGAGAGAGAGAGAGAGAGAGAGAGAGAATATTAAATAAGTGTAAATTTAAAAACTTTAATGTAATACAATCTCAAAAATATTGGTTTAATGAATGAAGAAATGCATGAATGCCTTACATCACTTCATCAGTAATTGATATCAGCTTGTAATGATGTTCCAGTCATTTATCACTTGTCTCCACCACAAGCTCTGAGATATAAATACCTGATCTATATTATACTACTGCTTGCTAACTTCTAAAGTATATTTAAAAACACATGGTTAACCGAGCATGGTGGAACATGTCTTTTATCTCAACATGTGGGAGGCAGAGGCAGCCTGCCCTCTGAGTCTGAGACTACCATCATCTACGGAATAAGGTCCAGGAAAACTAGAGCTACATAGAAAAATCTTGTCTAGAAAAAAAAAAGTAGTTCCTATGGACATCTAAACACATTTGTCTATGGAGGCCATTTCTATTCAAACCATCACAGAAATGTTTGCTTATTTCTCTATTCTTTCTGTTTAATTAATTTTTTAGTTTTAATTATATGTAGATTTGTGTGTCTATTTGTAGATTTGAACACATGAGTAGAGTTTCCACAAAGGTCAGTTGTATAAACTCTTAATTGGTGAGATGCTTCTCTAATATATATATATATATATATATATATATATATATATATATATATATATGCAAATTTCACGATCTCATCACTAGGTACTTTTCTTTTTATTCCTTTACTTTTCCTTCACTTTTTTGTTCTCTAAATCTTTTAGCTTCCTGTAAATAAGACAAAGAGGGTAATCTATCTACTACACAATTCTCTTATAATTTTCTCAACATATCCTGTCCTTTAAGCTCCCTTAGCACTACATCTACATTGCAGTCCAAATTCCATCTACCAAACTTCAGAATATCCTGATGTATGGACATACCAATTTCTCAATTTTTTTTCCAAAAAAAGATGACAAGATGTTAAAAAAAAATTAAAAAAAAGAAATAACTATACCTCTAGTATCAGACAGCAGTTATTATCCTGTTAAATATTTGGAATGAAAAAGAAATTTACAAAATAATGGAAATAGAGTAAATGTAGTGAAAGTAAATAATGATCATGGAATGATGGATGACATTACTCATAGGGATAGCCTTCTCTGTCTGGAATATTAATGAATAGCACTCCATTAAATATAATGATTTATATAAGTATAAACACACACACACATCTTATGTCTTGAATACAATTAAATAATAATTATAAAAGTTTAACCAAATTGTAGAATTGAACATTATTTTCATCAGATTGATAGTTTTTTATCTAGTAGTTTATATAATCTTTAAATTTATAATTCAAGAAGTTGGTGAAATGTTTTGCTTATGGTTGATGTGATAAACCACTCTGACTAAAAGCAACTTGGGAAGAAAATAATTTATTTGGTTTATACTTCTGTGCCAACTTCACGGGAAAGAGGACAGGAAGTTAAAGCAGCTATGGACGTAGACACCATGATGCAACTATGTTCACTGACTTGTTATCAGGACTTGTTCAGCTTGCATTCTTATGAAAGCCAGAAGCATAAGACCAGGAGTAGGTACTACACACAGTAGATTGAGTCCAACCACATCAATCATTATTCAAGAAAATGCCCCACAGACATGAATGTTCCTGTTTAAATGTGATTGTAGTTTGTGTTAAGTTGGCAAAATCTAATGAGGAATGCTGAAGAGATCTGGTAGGAAGCAAAACACTTGTTCTGAAACCCCAGGCATGGTGGTCCATGCTTATGTTTGCAGTACTGGTGAGGCAAAGATAGGTGAGTTTTAAGGCTTGATGATCAACCAACCAAACCTAACGTGTGAGCTTCAAGTCCAGTTTGAGATCCTATCACAAAAGCATGGTGAAAGCAGAGTAATGATAAATGACAAGAGACATTGCTAGTGACTACACACACACACACACACACAAGCGCACACACACACACACACATGCACAAACATACATATGTTTTTGTGGCATACATGTTGCCATAGAAACTCTTATAAAATTATAATTCAACACCTTACATTCAAGATATTTTACAGAAAGTGACTTATAGACCACAGTCTCATGTTACCTCATTTCATCTGACCTTTATAATATCAAGTTTGTTTCAAACAAAATGCTATGGAGAGTAAAATAATTATGAATGCACAAGTTATAAACAAAATTGTTGTAAAATGGATCATCAATGTTGGGATTATTTGGTTGAACATTATGCACAACTTAATCTCCCTCAACAGAAGAGGGAATATGAAAACACTGGATTTCCTTAAATCAATGATCATGCTTTTATCTTGTGTCTTTCGATTCTTTTTTATTCTTGTGTTCACTTAGCAGTCTACAATTAAAAAGCTACTGAAGATCTCTCTGTGCCCATATTGGAACACACTCCCAAATTCTATTGAAGTTTTTCTAATACTATCTGTCATAATCTATCTACACCATAACTTTTTCTCTGTTGAGCACATTCTAAATACTTTTAGTCTAGGTAATCTTCAATATTTGTACTTGCTCATGATCTATTTTATCATGAAAGGACATAATTTGAATTTTTCATTTATAAACATTTCTGGATTTTATCCCTCCTTTAAAAAGTTTCACAACTTAATAATACAAAATTTTCCTTAAATTTTATATTTCTTGTGTTCTTTAGATTTGAGATAAGAAATAATTTAAGAAGTACAAGTCTGAATTTTTTATTAATTGAAACGGAAATATTCCAGTTCCATCTCTGAGTGCTTCTGCAAGGTATAATTAACGTCTGGTATGTGTGGTGAATGGATGCACCTAATTATTAAACTGCTTTAGAGATTTCCTTAAGCCTTTCCATACCATTTCTTCTTGTCTCTGTTAATATTAATACATTTTTAGGTGAAGAGGTTTCTCTCTAAACTTTATTTCAAGTTTATTACACTATTGAAATTCCAAGCTGTGGTTTCTGTTGTTCTGGCAGGCTTTTGTCATCAGCTTTCTGAATTGGGATTACTCTTTACTTCTGAATGCTGATGGCTCCCTTTTGGCGTCCACAGTGCTAAACTAAATTTTTGTTAATAATTTTGCAGTAATTTCATTGATATAGAATGCAAAATGTTGTCTTGCTTGCTAACCCTTCCATCAAGTCATCAACTCATTTGATGACCAACAAGTCCTTTCAACAAGGATACAGATTACTAGAATACAGCCCTGTTTTCACATGGATATCGTGTTCACCATCTTGGATGATTTGTTCCTGGACAAATGTTTCTATAAACCCAAAATGGGCATTTTTATTATAAATAGGTGTCATATTTTGGAATAATTTTTAACCATAACATCTGGCATCATCTCTTTGAGAAACAGGATTCTATTTTTTATAATATAGTATATAAAACATTTCTCATTGTAGAGTGAGAACTTGTACTCCAAGTTTTACTTGTTCTGTTAAAGTGATACCAAATAAGCTAACTGAAAGCAAATGACACATATTTTCATCAACCAAATGCCTTAACTGTATAAACTGTGAGTGTTGGAAAGCATTACCAGGGGTTACTATATATTAAGAAGAATGAAGCTGGGTTTTCACACAATGGTAAGAGGAAGAAGATGAAAACAGTTTAAACATATCTCAACCTTACTTTTCAAATTCCCATCCACATTAGAGAATTTGAAGAATGGGCTTTCAGAGCTCATTCACACACAAGATGCTGAAGCTACAGAGAACCAGGAAGCACATAAAAGAGTGGAAGACCAGTGCTTTGCAAGAGCACAACATTCCTTGATTTTGAATAAAGAGGGATTCACAGTACAATGAGAAGGGCCTCTGGTCTCTGACAGGAACAGCAAGGCCCATGAAGTGTATTCTCTGGCAGACATTTTTAAAAACTAAAATAGGAGCGAATTGTTGAAAGTAAATGTAGTTTGATGCGTAAGTTTAGAGACTCTATGAACCCCAGGCACAAAGAATTCCTTCAACTGAGTTCACAGACAAAGACCAAAAGCAGAAGAGGAAACCTTCAAGGGACCACTGAGTGTCTCAAAGACAAGAAACTCAATCCACTCCTCACATTCACTCAACTCATATACAAAAGAATACAGCTGACACACCAGGGCAGGCTGAGAAGACCTTTCTACTCACTATGACAGGACAAAGAACAACCCTTTGTGATGGGTACAGAAATAAAGTTATCTGTGGTTGGCAAAGGAATATGAAACCTCCCCAGAAGCAAGAAGATAAAAGGCTTGAAGGTGAGCCACTGTTAAGGAGGGTGGAAGTCAAGCCCTGTGTTCCTGAGAGGAGATGAATACTCCACTGCACCTCCCAGAGCTCCGTACTTGTAGCAAAACAAAACTAGCTGAATGTTTGGAAAGGAATAAGATATACCAGCAAAAAAAAAAACAAATGATGGACATTCATGGATGAGAAGTCACAAGCACAGAGTGTCACCTAGTTTGGCAAAAAAAAAGTGAAAGTATAGAAATCTTGCTATAAACAAACATAATTGAGAGATACTATTCCAAAGGATCAAATGAGAAGGCTAGGCTAATTCCATGACAGGATTCAAATTGGTATTTTAGGAGACTAGGCCTAAGAACTTAGCAAGTAGATAAAAAAAATAGAAAAAAAAACAACAAAAAAAAACAAGTTCCAGCCTCCATGCCCTGGTAATAGTTCAGGAATACCTTAGAGATAGAGGAAGATAAAGCTCATTTACCCTAGAACTCCAATGTGTTTTAAATTGAGCCTATGAGTTCAACTGGTTGTCTCTATCTTCCTAATGGGAGTCCCCAGCATGCTAGACTTTTGCAGAATAAAACAGTCTTTGCATTTACATACTATTTGAGTCTGAGGTGTCATTCTTAGGCAAATAGAGGACCTTACACAAATTCGTCTTGTTTTTACATTTCCTTATTTCTTTACATATTAATGACATACTCTTGTTCCAGGTTGGCCCGAAGGTTCTGATCTCAGACAACTGTCCTGCATCAGCTGAGATTTCAAGCTTGCCCTATGATATTTGTCAAAGTTTTGAAACAATTAATTTTAAAGCTATCCCAGACTCATCAACAGGTTTGTTTACAATGTGATTAGTTAATAGAAAGCCTTTTCTATTTCCTTACTACTGCCTACCAATGCTGAGAAGGAGAGAGACACAGAGAGTAGATATCAAGTTAAAAGGCTACAGTTCCAGGGATGGAAGCAAATGAGAGTCAGAGCACTAGGTGTTGAGCTTCGGTCTGTTGCTATGTATTATAAGGCTAAGTGCAGGCCCCCAAGACCTGGTTGCCTCAGACATGAAACAGTCTATACTTTGATCAAAGTGATGCCATATGACCTTGCCCCCAAGTTGGTGAATAAAGATGCCTGCAGCCTAGAGCTGGGCAAAATTAAGATAGGCAGGTTTTTGGGTTCTCTGGCTTGGAGTTGGTGGAGATCATGAGGAGAGAGAAGAAGGCGAAGAGAGGAGAAAGACACCCTGTGTTAGCAGTCAAGAAAGCATGGCCATGAAGGCTGCGAATTGGAGTTAAGAGCAGCCCAGATGAAACACAGTAAGTAATAACTCAGAGCTATTAAAAGGAAAGTAGGTTCTAATAGTAGAAAGCATATCTCTCCTGCTCTAGTACTGATTAAGGCTTATTGTAAATAATAAATGTTATATGTGTTTTATCTAGGAACTGAATGATCAAAGGTAGAATAGCTCTAGATTGAGATTATTTACTACAAAACTACTGAAGGAATTAAATCTGTTAGCAATGTAATCTCTTCTGAAAGTCTTACAAATAGGGGACAGAGCATCCTTGCTAATGTATTAGACTTTGATTTTCAAATCTGTATATATCATGTATTCTAGTCACCAAACCAAGGTATTACTGTGGCTTGAAATGATTGTTGTCTATTTTTGTTTTTGTTTGTTTTCGGTTGGTTAGATTTTTATCTGGTTGTGAATAAAAAAATGACTGTAGTTGATTAAATTTTGGACTGGGCAGGAGAGCTTATTGAACTTAATGATTATGCTTGGAGATAAAAATAATTTCTGTTTATTTATGTCAGAGTCAAGGTGTTCAGCACACACACATGACCAATAGCATTCCCTCAAATTCTTTTTTAATGGTGATATTCATGATAACTGTTCTCTTTTATTATGGATATGAGCTAGTGAGAGTGATTGATAAGACTATTATTTTAACTGAATATTTTCTATTAACTAATCTTAGGTACAATTATTAACTTTATAATAATACTCCCATTGGCATGATAATCCCAAGTAAAATATCAAACACGAACTATATAGTAATAGAAATAATTAAGCAATTGGTTTCTCCTGTTTTACTTTATGCTGAAAGTTGCTACCTGATGAAATTTTGAAAAATTGTATTACTCAAAATTTTATGAATGTCTGAGTCTGCTACTAATTTCATGTATCCTAGATACTTAAAAGGCTAAGGCAGAGGTAGACAAGTTAAAGATCTGCCTGTACTACAAAATAGACTCAAGAATAACTAAGTTATTCCAATAAAACTCTTGTCTCAAAACATTTTAAAAGAGCGGGTGATAAGCATAAATACCCTTGCAAATTGTATATTGAAATGCTAGTCTGTTTTCATATATCTACTCCTGGTAGTGATTACTATTACAGTGGACAAAAAAAGATAGAATATAATGCCCTGAACAGCAGTCTTACAAGGAAAATTGACACCTTATATCTTCTACAACCTACACCACTACAACAACTCAATAATAACAATAATAATAATAATAACTCTGTTTGTGTGTGTGTGTGTGTGTGTGTGTGTGTGTGTGTGTGTGTGTTTAGAACAAACAAGATGTTTAGGACACCTTGAAAAAAATAAAATATGCAAACTACAGGGAAAGGAGAAGCAGAATTGCATACAATGGTATACAAAATATTTCAGAAATATTAATAGAAAAAATTCCAATCTAGTGAAAGAAAATTCATTTAAAAATCAAGATGCATATAGCAAAGAGACCAGAAAACAAAATGACCATGTTGTATCACAGCTAAAACACTAAGTATCCATAATAAGAAAGTGTGTTAGAAGCTTCAAGAGAAAGTATATAGTCACTGTTGAAGGGCATTGGGCCCTAACAACAGATGATTCCTCCATAGATAAATTAAAAGCATGTGGGACGTGAAAACATGTAGCTACAATTTGGAAAGACCGCATGTATGACATTCAGAAACAATTGTGATTGCCAATGTAACTTCACATTTTCTTATACCAATATTCCTTTATGATGAGTTTTTCTTTTTAAGAAAATATACAACCTTGAATAAAACCCAAACCAAGCTGTCTTATCTTTTTAAGAATATGATTGTCAGGTATTTTTCAGTTGTGAGTATTGGAGCAGGGTTTCATACATGTATGCTCTGATGTAATAACTGAAGAGATAGTTCAGATAGACCAGTGGCAATGGAAACTACCTCTGTTGTTATGACAAGAGGCATTAATTTCTCTGATCAAAAGTAACATTATCAAAGGAAATTTCTGACCAGAGCCTAGAAACTGAAACTGTTTGAAAGGAAACCAAGAGCCTCTCTATTATATTTTCACGACTCATGAAAGAGTTTCTTGAAAGCAAATAGTCCAAACAATCTGCTTGGCAAGAATGTACAAATCCATTGTCCCAAATTCTGGGATTCTATTTCAGAGATAAGTAGCAAGACAGTTTATGCCAGGGTCACTGATAGCAAAATGTTTAATTAGAATCTCCTTGAGAATACAAAATCTTGGTGACATATTTCCTTAATCAGTAAGCTATTTCTAAAATGTCAAAAACTGGCACATATTTCATTTTCAAACTTCATTTACATTTCTCATAGATGAGCATTCCATCAATAATAATTTGATTTGAAATATGACTGAGCGAATCATCTTTCCATGACCCTCTTGTTCTACTTCCCACATCCATGAGAAACCTTTGGGTTCTCTTGAGTCTGTCTGTTCTCTGGCTCCTTGTACATCTGACCAGTGGAAGGGTCTTCCTAAAATACGACTTTATTCACATTTTGTCTTATATGGGAAACACTTCTGATTTACATTATTGAGAATTAGGTTTTTCATCATACTGACTTCTAATTTCCAAAATCTTTTGTCACTATTTTCTGCAAATTGAACTTCCAAAATAGTGATTCATTGAGGGTATACATCAGATTTCTGGAGAGCAATTTTTTCATGGGCAGCACAAAAGTTTCTTCTACTTTTGCTGATGTTATTTTTATTATTTGATTGACTGTTCTTAAGATAATTTCATACTTGTTTAAGCAAAACAAATTCATGTGAGGCTTATAGCATATTACATTTATTACAATATTTGTCTTGATAAATTGAAGTAAGTTTAAATGTTTAAGTTATTTAAAGATATTTACTCCTTCAAGAGCAAGGCTATGCAATTCAATTTTAATTGCTAGAATAAGAAGTGGTGTGCTAGAATTTGATAGAAATAGGTACACTGCCACTTTTATTGAGATAAACACTTGTCTAATGAGGACCAAATTCTATAGACTTCTTTGATATCCTTATATTCTAGCATCAGTTCTATTAAGGCATCCTTATAGTTTTATATTTTACTAAAAGGTGAATAATGTCACTATTTACTTCCTGAAGTGTTATAAATGTAGTAGATAGTTCAAATTCAGTCTTTCAATGAAGTATTAGCATATAGGAATGAGAAATCTGTGGAAATGAATGTCACTGAGCTGATAAAATTATAAAATATTTTTAAACAGTGAAGGAGAATATGGAATCTGCTTAACGCAATGAAACACAATGGAAGTAACCTTTTCTAAACCTTCATCTCTGAGCACTTTGATGCTAATGTCACACAGTGTCACTTACCATCTTTCAGGATGGTTTCTCGCTCTGTGCCATCTATCTTCTGCCGGCCAATTAAGAAACTGGTCGTGTCAGCAAAGTAGATATAATTAGCTTCCGCGTGAAAATCTACAGCACGGGGGTTTACCAGATTTTCTATGGGGATCATGCATTCATCAGCTATTTTGGTATTCAAGTCCATTCCTCTAACAATTCCTGGGCGTCCTTTCCCATAAAAGAGGAACAATTCATTCTTTGGCCCTGCAGAAGAAAGATTACAAACATAAACAACCCATGCAGACTAATCTTCTTTACACTGCAGAATGCCACTGTTTAATTAACTGGCACAATTAGGCTTTTTTAAAATTCAATACTAGAAATTAAACTCCAAAATATGCCAAACGGATCTTGATGCAAGAAGGCCAGCTAATTGCATTACTTTAATTAAAACAGAAATTACTTCACTGAATGGGTTATATTTAGTTAATTATTCTTCTGCCTGTATAGCAAAAACATGACAGATCATTGAATAACTTGTAACTTGTGAAATGAAAATTTATTAAAATATCCGGTACATTTAATTGTATAATTCATTACAATTGAGGTAATGCTCTCGGAAGATACTATCTATTGCACTCATTACATTTGACACTGCTGCAAACTTCAAGCCAATTAAAACACTGCCGTATGGAGTTGCCATGTAGAGACTGTAACTAAGAGAAGAGTCACAGGGCATTAGGGACTTGAACATGAACGTTACTGTGTTCTGCTGTCCAAACAGGTGACTAATTCTTATGAGAAATGAATTAGTGCCAGCTGATAGCATCAGTTTACTTCACAGCTTAATTGTAATGTCAGAGGCTGATGCTGTCCGCCAGTAAATCTGATGTATAACAGAAGCAGCACTAAAAGCAAACAATCAAAAAAAAAATCTCCAAGCAAACAAAAACAGCCTTTATAGTTACTGCAATACAAAATCAGGATGGCCTTTCTTCTCTTCCCTTCTC
>NW_021620848.1:756492-771065 GCF_004785775.1 Grammomys surdaster | reverse complement strand
CTTTTTCTTTCTTTCTTTCTTTCTTTCTTTCTTTCTTTCTTTCTTTCTTTCTTTCTTTCTTTCTTTTTTTATTACTTTTGTGTTTTCTTTTCTCCTTTTTTTTTCAGAAGCATTGGTAATTTAAAAGCAACTTCACTTGTCCTTATCTAAGTTGGTACTACACCTTCACCCATCCGATACCCTGTTCTGAAAGATATCTGTACCCACCTCCCCCTTAACATCCACGCTCTGGTGTCATCCCCTTCCCCACATCCTGCCTTTCTATGTTTATAACCCCTGTGTGAATAAGTAAAAAAATTACGATTTGATTTAAAAATAAATTTAAAAAAGCAACTTCATCACCCCAAAAGATGCATTCCAGCTCCTCCTCCTCCTCCTCTTCCTCCTCCTCCTTTTCCTCCTTCTCCTCTTCCTCCTCCTCTTCCTCCTCTGCCATTTCCTTGTGTTGGTTACATCTCTCCAAGGCTGTAGCCCTAGAGTTCCCTATTTGACTTGCAATACTGTAAACCCCTACATGTTTTCACTGATATTATTGGTCAGGAGGAACATTGCAAATCTAACTTTTTGAACTATCTGTGCTGAGTAAGTTTCATCAGTGAGACCAGCAGGCAATGCTTCAATACCAAGGCAGCTGATCCATAGCTCCAGCTGAATAGACTCACCTCACAGTCTCTATACTATGATAACCCTTACATTAGCCCCATTACACTGTAAAACCTTTAAAAAGAAAATCTCTCAGTGTTATGATAAAATCATTTCACAATGTAATGGGAATAATGTAAGGCTTAATGTAGTGAATCAACACAGAAAATAAACTTTACATACTTTATGGCTTTATTATAACACTGAGAGATCTTCTTTTCCTCTGTTATTTCGTATTCCATTAGATGTAATTATGGTAATTATAAGATAAAGCATGTTTATAATCATATGTCTTCTCTTAAACCTATTGATGGCTATCTCATTTCAAAAGTACATTATTTAGAAATAATATTTTATGTGATTTAAAGGTAGTATCACTTTATTTGGAAGCATAGTTTTTTGAAACTGTAAAATATTTTAGTCAAATACTATGTGCATGTGTTTACTTATTTTTCAAAATTGAGCAACATTAAATTTAATTATATTTGATCACATCATTAAAATATCCTCAAAAACATTCTTTTTAATGTTAGTATAATACTCCACTTTAGTAAAAACATTGCAGAGTAAGGTGTCTATTATTGCATATTTTGATTTATATTTTTAATGAATTTTAGTTATCAAAAGGTAAACTTGGACTTTCATTGTTAGCATATGTCTGTTTATGATCTTTAAGACTGTAAGAATGGTATTTTTTCTTCAATCTTATTTTGATATTTCTTCATGCTTATCTTATTTTTGTACATGTGTTTGTGTGTGTATGTGTGTGTGTCTGTATATGTATTCTATATGCAATAACAACTTAATTGTAAATTTCATGTCAGACAACGACATGGCTGGAGTTATAGTATTAAGTTTCTAAGTCCCTTCTAATGTAAAAAGTGAGGAAAAGGTGGGTTTATAATTTCTGTGGCTAAACATATAATATAAAAGGTAAACATTTTTATTAACAGAACAATGACAGGACACTTCCTTGTGAACTGAGAGAATGTCCTACAGGAGGTCATTCTGGAACTTGTAACAACCTTCCTAACACCTTGACCTCAGCTAAAATGTTGTGGTTTTACATTAACATTTCCCTATCTGGACTGTTGTTGCCTTGGCTTTTGACAGCACCAGGTGCTTGGTTCTGTCTGCTTATAGAATTTGAAATAAGAAGAATCAATTGATGTTGAATCTATTCTTATTTATTTAAATAATATTTACTTAAGCATTAAAAGGACAGAGTCAATTAAAATTTAATCAAATGTAACTATGAGCTCAAGATTTTTTCCAAATATATCTTTGTACATTGCATATATTCATGCATGTGACTGCACACTGCCATGATATACTATCACTTCTAAAGGAATACAGTCCATATAGTTATGCTATACAAACATGTAGACACATGTAACTTCTCCAATCTGGAGGTCTAAGATTCAGGACCTCAATTATCCAGATAGGCTTAGGAACTTGACCTCATTTCTTTATGTTCCTAACATTTAACACAAAACTAGAAACACAAGTGAAAAAAATCTGTCATATATTTCTTTTTTTAAAAAAAAAATTATATGCTTTGTTTGAAATTAATCATTAAATTACTGTGCCAAATCGCAAAAATTAAATAATTGCACTTCTAATAGGTTATAACATTTGGACACTTTTTTGATAAATTCTTGTAAGAATTGATACTTGATTAACATTACCAATGAAGCATGAAATAATGACATAAACTCAGTTCCACTGCTATTGCATAAAAGTGGGCATTGGTGTATCCAGTGGTACTACATTGCTGTATATGAATGTGTGTCAACCAAACAACACACCTATTTTGAGGTGCATTTTTGTTCACTGAAGAAGATTTTTCTAACCAATCCTGTGTATGCCTTAATCTCCTGAACCTTCCTCAGGAAACTAAAAACTAAAGAAGCATTCTCCTTAAAATCTTCCCTGATGGCTCCTGTAAGGTTACTAAGTTTGGTAGCTTTAGGCCCATGAACTCCTAATTCTCATTATCTAAAAGAAAGGGAAGTCCTGACTTTGAGAAGGGAAAATGTCTCAAAAGTACTTGCAGGCAGTCTCTTGTTCTTATTGATGTTGATGCTGCTAATTAATTAAAAAAATAATCATCTGAAGTATTGCCTTCTGGCAAATGTTTGTTTTAACAACATACTTTTGCATGACCTGCCATCACTTCCCATGTTGAAGCCAGTCCTGCAGCGACAGGTCCGTGTCTTATAACTGCTGCTGAGCAGACAGATGTGTGAACAGCCCCCTGGCATTCCAGATGCATCCACTTCACAGGCGTGGCTTCTCACTACAACAGACAGAAAACAAGACAAGGTAATTATGTACAAACTTCACCATGTAAGGACATAGAATCTTAGTAGAATGTAATATATCCTACTATTGAATACTGTTAGAACACGGAACATATTAAACCCAATAGAAGAGGGCGGGGACTGACAAAATCTTCCTTAGATATATTTTAAACCCAAGAAACATTAATTTAATGTGTTCGTATATATGCAAATAAAATTAAAATACTTTGTCATTTTGGAAGCAAGCTTTGGGTACTTATCTAAATAAATACTTATACTTTCTTCTTTCTGTATCTATCATTTTTTTTAGAGAAAAAATGAATGTAACGCTCTTTTGGTGAATGTTGTTTTTAATGAGTAATGTCTTCAGGCTTCTGAAGTAGCTTGAGTAGATAAAGCACCCTGTCATCACCACCATGCCCATTTTCTTTTCTATTACCACTTTTCTTTCTTTACTGGCTAAGTGTGTGAAAGTGTGTGTGTGTGTGTGTGTGTGTCCAGTATATATGCATCCTAGAAAAAGAAACAGCTTCTCATTGCACGGATTTACCTAAGGTGCATGGTTCTCTATGGCTAGAGCTCATTTTCTCCTCCTCCTTTTTTTCCATCTCCTTCAAGACTACTCCAATCACATGTTTACATCACCAACAAAATGTTCCTGTTGGATACCAATGCGCTTCATACAGTCAAGTCCAATAGCCAGTTGGATTTTGTGAACTCTTTTTTTGGGGTCATTATTTGACTACTCTGGTCTTCCTGATTTACGGTGGTGTGTCCCAATGCCATTATTTAAGTCTGCTCCACATAAATTTACTTCCTTGGTATCCCCAGCTATAACTACAGTGTGAAAAATTGCCTCTATGTCAATCATACTAAAACTGCTAGATGCATCCTGGACTACCCCACTGAACTTGAATATATAATCTTATACATCCATCTATCCACATTTGCATTGACAATGGACTGAATTTTGTCTTTATCTCTAATTTATTTTGTTTCGTCCTTTTCAAACTCTGCTGTTTCAATTTCTCTTAACAAAACAATTGACATTATTCTTGATTTCTTACTTTTTAAATCCCAACCAGGAAATATAAATGATTTTGCCATGTTAAAAGAAAATGTGTGCTTGCTGGTGTCTGCTAAGAATTAAGGAGCTGGAATCATGTCATAGGATGTTGATTCGTAGGATAATAGAAAGGAAACCTGGAGTGAATGACTGGATTGATATGTAAAATAAAAGACTGGGCTTATAATTTGTAAGAGATGAACTATCCAGAGAATTTTTTAGAGGAGCAAGAGAGAACAACTTGGAGAACTGACTCAGGCAGATTTAAAAAGAGAGAGATCTTTGGAGATAGAGATAGAGATAGAGAGAGAGAGAGAGAGAGAGAGAGAGAGAGAGAGAGAGAGAGAGAACAGATCAGAGAGAAAGAAAGCAGAACACAGAGAAAGAAAGCTGGCAAGCCGTCTCCTGCAGAACATAGGCCTCCATCTTGAACTTATGATTTGATTTTGAGTGATTTGTTTTTGCTGCCCCCAAACACCACTCCTCTCTGGAACCCTGTCCAAACCTACATTGATCCTAGGGACTTTTCTTTATTTTGCTCCTACACTTCTGGAACTGTCCACTATCTTCTCTAATCAGCTGCCTTTTCCTATCACAGCGTGTTGTAAATCCCATATTTGTGGATTGTCCATAAATGCTATACAACTCATGACACTCTGCTGAATGATCTTATGATTTCTACTTTGTGAAAAAAATAAGGAGCTTTATAATAACCTACAAGCTCCTACTTGCCATATTTCCTATGATTTCTCTTTGTTCCCAGTTTTCCTTTCCTAAGTCATTTTGCTTCAGCTGTGCAAGCTTCCTGGATGTTCCATAGCAGTCTAGAAATCTTCTTCCCTCATGGCTTTGAGCTTACAAATCTCTCTCTACAACCTTCTCAGTCCACAGATAACCATGCTGCTCCTATTCAATTTCTCAAAGGTTTTCTTTAGAGAATATTCTTTTGCCTGTACTACAAAACATTGCCACTCTCTATGTGCGACACTTTAGCTCTTTTTCATCTACTTTTCTCTTCTATAGTAGTTATTATTTCTAGTAAATAAATAACTTACATACTCTTTTTGTATTATATTGCCTTCATTAGGACTTAAATTTCATAAAAGCCAAAAAACCCACTTTTTGTTTTGTTTACTAGTATATGCCCAGTATACAGCATAATTCCTGATGCATAGTAATTACCCATGAATAATTGGCAAATTCAAGAAGCCTAGAATCAAATTTTAATAAACTTGTCTGAAAAGTTCAAAATTAAATTTGCTATAAACCTGCAGTGTCTTGGATGGATATACATTAATATTTAAGTAATTCTAGGTTAGTTTTAATTTCAAACACAAGTGTAGAAAGTTCACCGAAATGTGAGGTGTTGAAATTTTGCTTTAATAATGTTGTGTTACTAGGCATACATTCAGCTGCTAAATAGCATTATTAACCTAGTATAAAATGTAATTATTTTGTGCTCTTAAGAACCACTTAAAAGTACTGCAGTTAGCTTTATTTTTTTAATAAACATGTTTCTAAAAATATAAAGCAATTGGGATATTAAATCAGGAGACCTCAAACTATGATCAATGAACATCAGGCAAGTGTCACAGCAAATAGCCTGGTTTAAAATTTGCCCCCAGAAAATGGTAATAAAATTCAAAAGTAAGCTGTAGTGTCTGAGCTCCCTGTCTACATACATCACGATGGAAAGCTGCTTCCTGAGACTAAATCTAGCCATCATTTCAATCCCATGGTTGTAGAAATGATTTGATAGGAGCCGAGCAGTTTATCATTTAGACTTGAGAAGTGAGCTCTATTCTATTCTATCAAGCAGACATGCACATTTCTGCTGTCAAAACAGAGAATTTATGATACCCTCCTTAACAGCACACAGAAGCACAAGGACTATGTTCCCATTTAAGCTACTGTTATGAAGGTTTTTAAAGAGCCCCTGTGGCTTACCTGTTGGCTGTGTTCTCTTCTGATAGGTACGGATTCCTCGAGCACTTTCCACTCTAATTATTGAGTGAATATCAGTGCCATTAAATCTGTTTATTCGTATGATATTGAAGTTATCAGAACTGGTTGCATATAAATAATCTTCAAATACAGTTATACCATAGAGATGTTTAACCTGCAAAGAACACCAAATACAGCTATGACTTTTAATTATCTTGTTTCTAATATGAAAGAAAATTACTATTGCAAGTGTGAAGACTGTCCAGAGTCAGAAGGATATTATCATTTATTTTTTTCAAAGAAACATTCTAATAATTTCTGCTCTTTTAACTGAAGAATAAGATATTATACAGTAGTAAATAAAATAGTTTTGTATGCATGGGGAATGATCATATTCATGTTTCATCATGAATATATGTTTTATAGTTTCTATTCAGAGATAGCAAGAACCAGACCTTGAAATGCATTCACTAATGTACTATATCTGAATTAATATAATTTGAGATATTTTATGGGTTACTTGCCCGTATATTCATAGATATGTAATCACTGCAAAATCATAGTTGTTCCCATTAATAGTCTAAGAAGAAAACATCTTTAAATATTTGTTTCATAAAATGAAAGTCACATTTTCATCTTAAGTTATGATTAGATTAATGTTTTATACAGTATAAAAAATGGAGGGATGAGGATGCCATTCCACACTCAAAAACTCTGACTTTAATTGTTCCTGTATGAAAGAACTGCAGGGACAAAAATGAAGAAGAGCCTGAGGAAAAGGAGGCTCAGAGAAAGGCCCAAAGTGGGATCCAGCTTAAGGGGAGGCCCCAAGGCCTAACACTATTACTGAGGCTATAGAGTACTCACAAAAAGGGGCCTATCATGACTGCCTTCTGAAAGACCCAACAAGCAGCTAAAACAGTCAGAGGCAGATATTTATACCAAACCAAAGGACAGAAGCTGGTCAGCCCTGTGGTTGAATTATGAAAAAGCTGGAAGAAGCTGAAGAGGAAGGCGATGCTGTAGAAGGACTAGCAGTCTCAATTAACTTGGACCCCTGAGATCTCTCAGACACTGGACCACCAAATAGATCGCATACACCAGCTGATATGAGGCCCCAAACATATATACAACACGGGACTGTTGGGTCTAGGTTCAATCAAAGAAGATGCACCTAACCCACAGAAGACTGGAGACTCCAGGGAGTGGAGAGGTCTGATGGGGTGAGAGTGGGGTTCTGTGGAGGAGGGATTAGGGGGTGGGTGGTGGATGGTGGGGACATCCTCAAGGAAACAGGGGGCAGGGAAGGAGATATAGAATGTGGAAGAGTCAGAGGGTCAACCAGGAGGGAGATAAAATCTGGAGTGTAATAAAAAGATTATATAAAATTTAAAAAAATGGTAGAGAAAGAAATCGCAGATGTGCAGTACTGATAAATAAAATTTCAGCATTTCACTTATCAATGTGATGATTTCAAAAGCCTGTTTATACTGGCAAATAAAGTGCAATAATGATGTTTACTGTTATGCATACAATTAAATTAGTAAGTTGACTTTGTTTTGGCCAAGTTTTTTTTTTTGTTTTGTATTAAAAATTGAACAGTTGATGTTCATAGAAGCTTCCAGTGGTAGAAGGCAGACTGATGCACTTGTTTCATGAAAACCTGCTAGGAATAGAGGCTAATGTTTTTCTTAATTTATACTTCATTTGAAATGTTTCTGCTCAGGATATGTGGAGCTATTACTGATTGTTACAAAGATTTTTATGAGAACCACTGATCACATTTTTAGAGACAGTATCTTGGTTCTGTTAAAAAGCATAGATCTGCAGTTGAGAATGAGAGAACATGTGGTTTGTTTGTGAAAACACTCATACAAATTGGTAAAAATTTTCTTAATAAAAAAATCTTCCCGACTGAATAGTTCAAGCGTAGATGGAGCCTTGTGTTTTTGTGGTCCTGTTTATAGGTGGGAGTAAAAGAAACCTGGTTTTAGGATTGTTTCAGGATCATCTCTTCTTGTCTAGTCTAGAAATGAATGACAGTAAAGGGTGTGAAGGTTGCCATGTTAATTCCATGTTAAAGTCTCCAAGTTACTTTCTAAATATGGCACATCATGGTAAATATGGGTACACATGGATGCCGTGAGGGAAGCGACATGTGTTTACAGCATCAGTTTTTATACCCACCAAATACACCAATGGCTTTTTTCCAACATTAGAAAGTACAAACAAGCTGCACTCCGTCCTTTGTCCTGAGTGTTAGACCATCCTCATGTCATATCTTTCATCATGACATGCTATTATTGTTTTATACAATATGGCTGTCCATATCCGAAGAGATAAACCATTGCTAGGTAAGAGGCAACCTGCCAGGGTGGAAAATCTGTTCTCATGGCCAAATCTACACTTCATTCAACAGCTACTCACAATTTTTTCATATAAATCTGTTTCCATATTTTAAAACTTGTAAAGACTATATCTACACTGGATTACTTGGTGGCAGACTTAGCATATGTTTAGGGAGCCAGCCAAACACAAGAAACTGCAATAAGAAAAAGGATAAGTAAATACTCAATGGCTGGACGGCTAGCTCAATTGGTAAACTTTTGGCCACCATTAATTTGCATTCACAACTCCCAGACAACTGCAGGATATAGATTTCACAGCAGTTAAAAGGCCTTGCTGCATAATCATACGGGCTAGAAGTTTAAACCCCAACACTGTTCTAGTAAGCCAGAAGTTCTGTAAACACCTGCAACTTGACATCTGTGTGGTCTGTCTCCCATTCTCATAGTGTGCTCATGCAAACACAAGTGCATATATTATAAAAGCTTAAAAGCATATAAATAAATAATACAAATTAGGGGGGAAAGCAGAGACTAGACATTCAAGATGCTTTTTCCTTTTTTTTTTTTTTGACCTTTGGGATTATATGTCTAGTTTTTAAATTTTTTAATTGATTACTTTGTTTATTTATATTTCAATTGTTATACCCTTTCTGGGTTTCCCCTCTGCAAGTCCCCTATCCCACACCCCACCGCCCCTCTTTCCTGCTTCAATGAGGGAGCTCCCCCATCTACCCATCTACTCCCACCTCACCACACTAGCACTGCCCTACCTCCACAGAACCAAGAGCCTCCCCTCCTATTGATGCCAGGTAAGTCCCTCCTCTGCTACATATGCAGCTGGAGCCATGGACCCCTCCATGTATACACTTTGGTTGGCGGTTTAGTTTCTGGGAGCTCTGGGGTGTCTGGTTGGTTGATATTGTTCTTCCTATGGGGTTGCAGACTCTTTCAGCTCCTTCAATCCTTCCACTAACTCCTCCATTGGGTTCTCCAGGCTCACTCTGATAGTGACTGAGCATCCACATCTGTATTGGTAAGGCTCTGGCAGAGCCTCTCAAAGAACAGCTATATCAGGCTCCTTTCAGGGAGCGTTTCTTGACATCAGCAGTAGTATCTGGGTTAGGTGTATACAGATGGTATGGATCCCTAGGTGAAGCAGTCTTTGGATGGCTTTTCCTTCAGACTTCACTCCACTCATTGTCTCTGCATTTGCTTTAGACAAGGGGAATTCTGGGTTAATATTTTTTAATAGCTGGGTGGCCTCATCCTTTAACTGGGTACCATACCTAACCAGTGGTTATGGTCTCTACATGTTCTATCTCCCCTTTGTTGAGTATTTCAGCTACTATTATCCCCGTTGGGTCCTGGGAACCTCTTGCTTCCATGGCATCTGGGACTTTCTAGTGGCTATCCCTGTCTCCCCATGCTCCTCTGCTATGGGGGAGAAATATAGAAGGTCAGGAAATTAAAATGCTTTTTAAAGATATATTTTTTATTATTTTAAATATATGTGTACATGTGTTTCTTTGTGTGTATTTGTGAATGTGAGTACAGTGTCCACTGAGGCCAGAAGACAGTGTCAGATACCTGGATTTATGTTTCTCAAGCATCTTAACAGGCTAAGAACTCTGTAAGAGTCTTCTGTAAGAGCAGTATATACCCTTAACCACTAAGTCATTTTACAAATGCTTAAAATATTTTTGTAGTTAATTATGAGGCAGATCACTTAAATTCTGCAATTTTTCATTTTTAATTGTAATAAAGAAAATACAGTCTGTCACAGTCATTTTGCTAACTAATTACACAGAAGTACATAAGCAATACTTGCCAAAGACATTGAACTCTTTAGGACACTTGATGGTATCAGCAAAACATTTGTCCCAATACTGTACTATATGTGTCTCTATGAGTGTCTGTGTGTATGTGTGTGTGTATGTGTGTGTGTGTGTGTGTGTGTGTGGTTGTGTGTATGTGTGTGTTCAGGCTTATGTCCCAGGTATCAAGGGAAGTAAATTGCATTATAAAGGTAAGGAGAGAAGTCACTGTAAAGGTGTATTGCATAACCTATCTACCTCATAATATAAAAGAAGTGATAGGAATTTAAATTTTGAACTCTACTAACTTACTAAAAACTCATAAAAATCACAAGAGATTGATCTAACATATGAAAAAGAGTTAATTGTGGGAGAAAATACTACTGAAAAGGCATATATCAACTCATCTTATTTAGATATTAATGGAGCATTGTTTAAAAATAAACATAAACTAATGCACAGGCAAGAATATTGATCTAGGAAGTTTCGCAAAATTCTCCTTTAGGAAGTACTCAAATGAGTCAGTTGGCAAAACTAAGTCTAACACTATTAAAATAATTAGGATATTTTTGTGAGCACACACTTGCTTTTGTTAGCAAACTATTCTCAATGTCCCCTGGGACAGATGGTAATACAGCTCCTTATGAATAAACACTTTAAATTAGTTTTCAGAAAGTAGGTCATGACATCTGTCCTGTTCTAGGGAATCTCTATCTTGCAAATACTGCACTTTTGCTTTTGTGTTCTTGTCTATGTTTGTTTGCTTTTAACAGAATGGAAAAGAAGCAAAGGGAATCTCCAGTGTCATGCCTGTGATGGCTAATCATGGCTGTCAACTTTCTGGGCACACATATGAAAGATAACCTTTACTGAGTTATTTGAGATCAGAATATCTACACTATGTCTGAATCTGCCCACCTGCAGTGGAAGAACTATTCTAAAATGCTTTCCAGTAGCAACCCATATAAAGAACACAGAAGAGAGAAACTTGTTTTTCTTGTTTGCCCTCACTCTATCTGGGAAGTTCACCAATCTTCTTGCTGAGGCATTCCCTTATTGATGCTAGAACATATTTCTTTGTGATTCCAACTTAGAGTGAAGAACAGCAGCTTTTTAGAAATCCTCCAGGGCATCCAATCTCAATCTCCTGGACTGAACATTCACTGCCTTTCCATGAGGAAACAACCATTGTTATACTAAATGGACCACAGGCTATAAGTCAATCTAATAATTTCTCAAATCTCTCTCTCTCTCTTTCTCTCTCTCTCTCTCTCTCTCACACACACACACACACACACACACACACACACACTAACACACACAATCATACAATATATCATATTCCCTTAAAAGACCCTGACAAATTCAATGGGTATATTGTAGTATCACTGTGACTAGAATATCTTCCCAAATTAAAAAGAAAAATAATGTATCTTAAGTGTGTGAAACATCTTTTGTATTTTTGGTTATTGCAAATGCTTCAGATTGTAATTTTTAGGAAAGTGCCATATATTCAGTTTATTAGCTGAGTTTTCTAACAAATCGTACTTACCTCTCTTCCTTGAACAAGTGTATGCCTGTTTTTGCCTTGGTAGTCTACTACTCCCACGTAGTCCAAGTAGAGATCTACCCAATAAACCAATCTGTTGATGAGGTCCAAAGCCAGGGCAGATGGCTGTTCTGCCTTTGAATAAACTATCCTTGTTCTGTTCATCCCATCCATATCACATCTCTCGACTTTGGGAACATTCCCAAAGTCAGTAAAGAAAAGTTTTCTGTTGAAAGAAAAGTAAATGTTAATATGAAGAGAGAGAAAGCATATTTGATAGAGCCATCTGTAAAAATGCAAAACTTTCCTTCTAATTTATTTCAGTAGTTACATCTGCTAGCTTCCCATAACCATTTCTATATAATATCAGTCATAAACGGAGAAATCTGCTAATGAATATTGCAGGGCATAAGGGAGCAGGTTAAGCAACAACTGTAAAATTTCCTTAAAACCAATGACTGTAGTGGGTTTATTTTTGTATCAACAGAGTTTCTTTAAGCCTCATAGACTCAGTGCATCCATCCTATTCAGTACAAGCTACTGAAGCAAGCCAAATCACCAGGCCAGGGAATGTGAGCCACCAGACGTTATCTTCAGCCTGCTTTCCAAATTGCTAGTAATATTTGGGTCCAATAAAACCTATTCTGTATTTTTCTGTAATGTCAGGGCAGAGAACAGAAACTGAAATAGAATGAAGCAGAGAAAAAACAGACTTGCTGCTTGCAGCACTTGGGATAAAATATAAATTCTGTGATTCCCAGACCTATTCCAAACACTTCCCAACTAAGAATTGTATGAAGGAAACAAAGGACACTTCTCTATTTCTTTTAATGTATTTTGAAGAAAATGGTGAAACAAAATACTGACTTCTGGGACAAGAAAGGTTTTTAAGCAGTTCTGAGACTGCCAAAGGTTTAAATGCACCTGGAACACTTGAGTGTTTAATATTTGATTAGTATTCACAATGTTTAGTAAACACAAATCAATTTCAATTACCCTGACAATAGTTAACAAGATTTCCACTCATGAGACTTAATTGTATTTATAAAGAGAATACCATCTTGCCTTGACTTAAATATAATCTCAAGAATAATCTAATTTACAGTGACTGAGCTATATGAATATTGCCTGGAGTATAGAGTATTGGATTTTACAAACTTGGAGAAAGAATTTTTAGTTACCTTTCTCAACATTCTTGAATTATCTAAAACAATGAGTTACCTTTGAAACTAAGAAGTGTTATTTAAGCTGTAATTGTAATTTAATTCTTTCTATGGGCAACTTTTAATCATAAATACATAATATTATATACAGCCAGAGTTTATTATGTGGTCTTGAAAGATTATAATATTGTGGCAAGTTAAACAAGTGACAGGCTATTCAGACAGACAGCTTTCTATTTTGGTAAAGAACAAATAAAAATGCATAAACATACTCCAGCACACACCTTCTCTGTCCTTGCTTTTCTCTTTGTCCCCTTCATGCTTCTGATACTCCACATTCCTCAGCCTTAGTCAATTTGATTATAGCTGACCCAAGATAAATTTCCATAAGGATTGCTACTCTTCTTTTATAGAAAATACATGAACAAAATACATGAGGAGGACGACTCTCAGTAGAGGAGCATCTGCTATTTTTATAGAAGGTCTACCGCACGGCATAAAGCTTTTTATTTCTGAACTTCCCGTTTCTGAGTAGTTCATTTCTCAGAAGTCAAGGGAACTAGTTATTGTCCAGGCACTGAGGATGGCGGAAGCTGGCACACCATGGACTGTGGGATACGCAGAGACTATAACAGGTAAGAAGTGAAGAAACATCCCTTTGCCTACAAAACTCATTATTTCCTCATTCTTAATAGCTGAGTAGTATTCCATTGTACAAATGAACCACATTTTCTGCATCCATTCTTCTGTTGTGGGACATCTGGGTTGTTAACAGATTCTGACTATCACAAATAAGGCCGCTGTGAACATAGTAGAACACGTGCCCCTGTGCCGTGATGAGGCATCTTTGGGCATCTTTGCCCTAGACTGGTATAGGTGTGTCTTGAGGTAGATTTCCAATTTTCTGAGGAACCTCCAAAACTCAGACCAAAAGGAATGTGCATTGTACGTACTCACTAATAAGTGGATATTGGGCAAAAAGTACAGAATACAAAAGATACAATCCACCAAACTCAAGAAGGTTAACAAGCCCAAGGGCCAAAGTGAGGATGTCTCAATCCCACTTGGGAGGGAGAAGGAAGCCGTCATGGGGGCAGAGGGATGGAAGAACCTGGGTGGGAGATGGGACAGAGCAGAGAGTAGGGGAATATGAAGTATTGGAAGGGTAGGAACAGGACTGAAGCACTGAGGGCCAGTAGAAAGAATGGAAAGAGGCAACCTTTGGAGGTAGCAGGTGGGGGAACCCTTTAGAATGTTCCAGAGACTTGAGAGGTGAGAGATTCTCGGGACTCAAAGAGAGAGACCTTGGATGAAATAATCTACAGTGGGGAGGGGAAACTGGTAGAATCCACCTCTAATGGAGGGACAGGACATGGAGTAGAGTAATGGGGTTGCCATACCACAGACAAAAGCTCTGACCCAAAATTGTTCCTGTCTAAAAGAACTGTATGGACAAAAATGGATAAAAGCCAAGAAAGGAGGTCCATTGACTGACTCAAATTGGGATCCAGATAAAGGGAAGGCCTCAGGGCCCTGACACTATTACTGATGCTGTGGTGTGCTTTGCAGACAGGAACCTAGCATGGCTGCCCTCCAAGAAGCCCAACAAGCAGCTGAAAGAGTCAGTTGCAGATACTACCAAGCAACAAATGAATGGAAGCTGGGTACCCTTGTGGTTGAATTGGAGAAATGTTGGTAGCCGCCACGAGAGCTGACAAAGTCCGCCATCGCTAGGTGGCGCTGT
>NW_021620848.1:688979-756482 GCF_004785775.1 Grammomys surdaster | reverse complement strand
GTGTGTATGTTTTTGCCGGCGAGACCATTACGCGCGCGCCCCGCACAGAGAAACACTGGAAGAAGGCAGAGAAAGAGTGTAACCTCATAGGAAGTCCAGCAGTCTCAACTGACCTGAACCCCCCCTGAAATCTCTCAGACACTAAGCCACCAACCAGGAAGTATAAACAAGCTAATATGAGCCACCTCCCCATACACACTCATACATACATAGCAGAGGATTGGCTGGCCTGGCTTCAGTGAGAAAAGAAGCACCTAACCCTGAGAGATGTGAGGTCTCAGGGAGTGGGGAAGTCTTGAGGGGGGGGTTGAGGGTGGGAGGGTCTGTACATCCTCTTGGAGACTGGGAGAGGGAGGTATGGGATAGGGAATGGTTGGTGGGCAAACTGGGAATGAGATGAAGACTGGACTGTAAGAAAAAGATTGAAGAATAAAAAAGGAAGAAGTGAAGTAACATTGACCAGAATTTCCTTCTGCAGACCTGGGTTCAGTTCCCTGTACTCACAATGCAGTTTCCTAGTCCAGTTCCAGGCTATCTGATGGCCTCTTCTGACCTTCTGAGGCACCAGTCGCAGACATACAAGTAGGCAAAACAATTACACACATAAAATGAAATAAGTCTAAAATAAAATTAAAAACAAATAAGTAAGAAAAGGAACAAACAAAGAAAAAGTGCAAAGTCTTCAGGAAATGAAGACCTATCTGAAACCATGAATTGGCTTTATTGGATTATATCCAGAAGAAACAAAGACTGTAGAGTGGCGACCCTGGTGGCCTACTGTTAGAAATAGACAAAAGGAGAAAAGAGAACAGAGGAGGTCAGATGTCAGATGAGATCTGAGGTCAGCGAAAACAGACAACCAGATGTTCGGGGAAAAAGATGCCTTGATCAAACTTTGCAAACAAAAATAAAGGCATCCTTCAAGAGGAAGCCATTGGATTTGATATTATTAAAGTTTATGCCGGGCAGTGGTGGCACACGTCTTTAATCCCAGCACTTGGGAGGCAAAGGCAGGAGGATTTCTGAGTTTGAGGCCAGCCTGGTCTACAGAGTGAGTTCCAGGACAGCCAGGGCTACACAGAGAAACTCTGTCTCGGAAAAAGAATAAAAAAAGTTTAAGGAAGCTTGATATTCTGATAAAGAAAAATTTATTGTTATGAGTCAGGTTATAAAGAACAATATACAAGCTATTCTTTCTACACGTTTTTCAGTGATATTGAACTACAACTTCAGAACTGAGATAACTGATACAAATATATTTAACATCATAATAAGACTGGTTATAGTAATTTGAGAATAAATGTCAGCCACACCTAACAAAAATTGTATACACATATATGTATATATAATTTGCTATGTGTGTGAGAATTACTAACATTTTTATTGTTTCAGTGTAAGAATAATGTTATAAAACATGAAGAAAAGCAGGAGGATATTAGATATGTGAAACATAATTAAGCCAAAAGAGCAAAGAATTCATTTCTGTACTCCCTTAAAACACACTGTAGAATTCCTAGTGTCCAAGAAACACTGAAAAGTATTCTTAACACTGAATTGAACCTCCTTGAATATGATATGCTATGGTCACATTCAACTTTATATCTAAGAAATAGAGGCATAGTTTGAATGAGATTTATTTCCCCCAGGTTCAAATACTTGAGCCCTTGGTCTCATGTTGGTGGCATTGTTTAGGTGGGTTCTGGGATTTTTAGGAGGTATTGCTGTGTTAGATAAAGTATGTCACTGAGACTTTGAGAGCTTTTAGCCTCACCCCACTTCCAATTTTCTCTCTCAATTGTGTGTGCAATTAAAAATGTGATTCCTCAGCTTCCAGCTCTGGGTATGTGTTTCTGTGACTCCCTGCCACTTATAGAGCAGCCTTCTGGAAGCATGCACCAAAAATAAACCACTGGATTTATAAGTAGCCTTTTCTCATTATGTTTATAAGAATCAGAAATAGCTAATATAAAGGGAATTTCCCAAGATGACTCCCTGGCCATAGTATTTGGTGCACATCTTTACCATTAGAGCAAGCATGTTCTACTGTTGCCAATTTTCACATTTGCTTAATTCTACCTTAACACTTCCTATTAAAGAGAAAAGCTAAGGCCAGGCACAGTGGCCTGGATTGGAATCTGTAATCCGAGAAATTGGAAATAAGGACCAAAAGTCCATGTTATCCTTTGCTACACCACAAGTTTGAGGTCGACAAGAGTTATGGCAAAAACCCTTTTAACTGAAATGTACCTCTACTATAGCAGAAAAATAAAAGATAAATTATACTCTAGACTGTGAAGGTACTTATCATTCTTGTATTAACTGAACCTTAGCCCCACTAAATGCACCATTCCCATTATTCTATTATCTTCAGACATTACTACAAAGATGTAACATTCATTTAGAGATGTTCAAACGGCATATGTTCCCATGGACAGAAGAATAGCATGGACATCATGCCACTTTTGGTCTCCTTATTTTGCGAGAATTTCAAACTTAAACAAAATTTTACATATAGTAGAATATATGAGTAGCTGTGGTCTACGTTTGGTTTCACTATTCCTTCAAAATTTATTCTCAGCTGTTTGTCATGGACTCTGTATCATGTAAGGCTACAGAAAACATCATAACCCTTTCAGGCTAATACTTTAAGCTTCTTAAGAACAAGAACATCATCTCATAACCACAATGTATATTTCATAGTCAACATTTTAACAAACATACATAATACAACTCTTGTTCAAATTTTGACTGCTAATCAATAGCAATTTGTTTGGTATGTAAGATAGAATCTGATTCTGTAGCTGAAGCTGATGTTGAACTCATAGACTTTCTGAGTGTTGGAGCTACAACAGTCTGCCTCCTTGCATGCATCACTAACATTCTTCCTAATAATTTTTGTTGCCGAGAATGAAAGCCAGAATTGCTGGCCCTTACTCACTGTTGCTTTCAAATAGGTTATTCATTGGGCCTGTTTTTGTTGTTTGCATTCACATTCTAAGCAGCAGAGTTGCTTTGAATATTTAAAATTGAAGTTTCCTCATTTTTCTACTACTTAGATTAAGCTGTGTCTTTTGATCTGAAATATGATAGTTTCACCCTTTGTTGTTGTTGCCTTCTGAATTTAGAATCAAGAGAAACACCTACAATCTACTCCAGGAGCTGTATCAAAAATACATAAAAAAAAATGACATTTACAATCCAATTTCATCCATGTTTTTTTCTCAATGTTTTTCTGAATACCTAAGTCTTTTATGAAAAGATTATACATTTATTTTAATCATGTGTGTGTATGTTTGTGGGTTAGAATGAGTACAGTAACTCTGAAAGCCCAACGGTGTTGCTGAGTCCCCCATAACTGGAGTTACAGGTGATTGTGAGCCAGTGGAAACTAAACTCTGGTACTCTGTAAGAGCAGTCCTTGCTGTTAATTGCTGATTGATTTTTCCAGCTCTGAATAGACCACAACATGAGGTTGCAGCATTAGGAAGGTTGAGAATAACAGTTGTATACTGTCTCCTGGAGAGCAGCCCTGTCCTGTTCTTTGCCCTGGTCCTTTACAACATCAGTTCTGCCTTTGTTCTCTTGGCCTCCATATCTGTTAGCAACCTTTTTTTTATTTGATTACAAACCCCAAAGAGATAATTACATCCAAAATACTCTTATGGTGCATAGATATCCTTCTAGTTTTCTGTTTTCACTATCGTCAACTTTCAGACTAAAGTAAAACAATATTCTAAGTGTTACCTTTTTGTCCAAGGAAGTTTACTAATATCACACCAAGGGCAGAAATCCTTTTGAGGCTTTCAACTACTAGTCTTGTTCCTAGTTCTTTTATCTGTGCTTCTTCAGTAAAAAGGAGGTTCTCATTTCAGATCCATTATCACATCTCAGATGCTGAGTAGATTTAACCCTGACATCTTATTAACTGTAGATGTGTACACTGGACAGGGTAGAAGGTAGCTGGAAACTTTGAGAATCATTGGTAAACTTCCCTGTAGATAAAAGGTCCCTAAGTAGTTTTTGAGACAATGTCGTGTTTGTAGGCAGGCACCAACCACACCTAAATTTTAAAGCAAAGCAATTATTACACATACTAAGACCTTAAAACAAGTTCTTGTTCGTTTACTTTAACAGTAGTAGTTTATTTGTTGTTTGTTGGTTTCTTTTTACAAGAGTTTTTTGTTCTTTTTTTCTTTGTTTATTGTTTGGTGATAAATCCAACAGTTACTTTTGCCAGTGGTACCTGCTTTCACTGCATTGGCAATCTTGTTCACAAGGCTACTTGCTCTTTAGCATACTTCTATCCAGGATTTTCTGTCTTTCTCTATTTCCTTTTGTTAGAATATAGTGATGGAGGTTAGAGGGAGATGAGAGACTATAAATAGTTTTCAGAATAAGAAATTATTATTTATTTTAAGTCTAAAAAATATGTTCCAGTACAAGACATTTCACATAACAATATTTACAATGGGAACAGCTGAGAGAATAGATGCAAACCTAGGAAGCATATATGCAAAACCTGAGAATATCTATAGTGATCCGATTGTGGCCGAGCAAGAACACTTGATATCTGAGACTCATGTCTTAATGATGGTTAGTAAATGGTTTCTATTGAAGGAAAACGATGTATAATTTTTTTGAATGGATTACCCTGAGAAATCAATTCTGTACTCTTTTTTTGTGTAAATTATCCAATGAACATCAATTGTAATACAATTTTATATTTTCATCTATTATATATACAAATTTGAAAAGAAAGCAATTTTCCATATTATATAGAGTAGTTAAAGTATATTCAGAATTAAAGTAAGAAAATTAAATATTTAATACTGCAATTGTTGAATGCAATAAAGAACCTGAAAGGGTAATGAATCTCTCTTAAAGAGGTAAAAATTTAAATTCCATTAGCTCTCGCCATTTAACCTTGTAGAAAATAAACAATTAAACAATTTTTTCGTCTAGCTAAGCCTGCAAGACAGTTACTTATTGATTTTTACTTGTTTGGTGTTTTCACTTCTGTTGTTGGTGAAACCTCATTTGTCCTCGGTTTTCAGTCCATATACAAACACAGAGAAATTAAACTTGACATGCAGGCTTCTACACTCATCCAGTATCCCTGGATTGTGAAAACATTTCTCTAATGATTTTCTCAAAATGTCTGTGCATTGGATATGATGAACTGTTCTGCATGCTTCTCTGAAAAATGTTGTTCTCCTAAGCTAGTGTTCTTGAGAGGCCCAGATTTACAGAGAAACTTTAATTGTGGGTTATCCTTGTTCCTTCACAGATAAATAGGTCAGAGTGAACACATGATGATAGACTAGGTTTTGCAGAGCCACTAGTATCTTCTCTCTTAATAGTTTAAACTAACATGTATAGTGTTTATCCAGTGGGCAAATGTATTGAAATAAGTCAAGTGAATATGTATGGTATACAAAAAGGAGAAAGTAATTCTGGAAGCCATGCATATAGCAGGAGACAAAGAGGAGGAGGATAGAACAAGGTTTCTCACATCCTTACACTGCAAGGGTCTATCTTAGTCCCTGGCCTTTGGTCTAGAGACACATTACATTATCTATCTCCACAAAAAAATTCTATTTCTTTGTGATGCCTTACATTAACATCTGAAGAAAAACCCAGTGTGCTCTGGCTAATCCATTATAATGCTTAATAGGCCCACAGATGGAAAAGGGTCTTTGTAAACTGTTGAAGGAGAAAGAATCAGATGATTTGGGAAACTGTTTGAAAGACAAACACAAGATTATGAATCACTCCAAAAGGGTTACAAATAAACTTTATATAATTCCATTTGGCATTCTGATTCTAAAGAAAAATGAAAAATAACTTTAGAAACATAGAGAGTGTCTGAAATCTTTCTTGCTTTTCTTGAAAACATAAGGCAGAAATTAATAATAAAGAATAATTTTCTGAAAATAAAGTCGTGTGTGTGTGTGTGTGTGTACACACACATGTGTGCGTGTACTGTGACAGCCATTTAATCATAGTTACACAGGAAGCCATGGTAAGAGGATACAGAGTCAGAGGCCTTTACGGGCTCAGGGTCAGTTCAAGAACAACCTCAGCAATTTAGTGAGACATTTTACCAAAAGTAGCATGAATTCTGTGTTTGAAACTCAATATCAGAACACTTCTCAAGGGTTTGACTGGAGTTGGGTTTTAATCCTAAAAGTTTGTTGTTGTTATTGTTGTTATTTTGCTTTGTTGAGAAATGACTTCAATTTGTTAAAATTCAATAAAACACTCAAATCACAACTTTTAAGCTTAATTCTTGTATGCAGGATGACTAAGGTCTCTGGTAAATTTAAATGCTGTGAAACAGCCCCATCGCTATAGCAAACAAATAATGCCTGTAACATTTTTAAATCATGTATTATTCTAACTTCACTTTGACTTTCATTTTCTGTAATTACAGAGCCAGTTTTTCAGCAAATAATAAGCTTGTCATTTTAAAAGGTAATATAAATATTCGAAGAAACAGAAATCATTGCATGTTGGATTATTTAAGTAATTTCCTTCTTATCTATAGGACAGAGTTGTTCAAGCAATATTTGACAGGTTTGGTCACAGGAAGGGCTGCTCACTCTCCTGATTTCCCTGCTTTGCTAAAGAGGAAGTCATCAGCCAGAGATCTTGGCTTAACTTGTTTATCACTACAAATTTCTTTATTTAGTGTAATTTTTTTTTTCTGTAAGAACTACTTGTATGATTTGGGCCTGTTCAGAGAGTTCATCTGCTCTTGATTTAACTTTGGCATGTGGTATCTGTCTAGAAAAGCTTCCATTTCATCCAGATTTTCCAGTTTGGTTGAGCATAGGCTTTTATCATAGGATGATTTTTTGAATTTCCTTCATTTTTTTTGTTCTGTTTCCCTTTCCATTTCTGATTTTGTTGATTTGGATACTGCCTCTGGGCCCTTTAGTTAGTTTGGCTAGGAATTTATCTATCTTGTTGATTCTCTCAAAGAAGCAGCTTTTGCTTTTATTATTATTTATGTATTATTTTTGTATTTGTATTATTCTCTTTGTATTATTCTCTTTGTTTCTATTTGTTTGATTTCAGCCGAGTTTGTCTATTTTCTGCCATCTACTCCTCTTAAATGAGTTTTATTCTTTTTGTTCTTGAGCTCTCAGGTGTACAGTTAAATTGCTATTGTGAGATTTATCCAGTTTCTTTACAAGGGCACTTAGTGCTATGAATTTTTCTCTTAGCAATCCTTTCATTGTGTCAAGTAAGCTTGGGTATAATGTGTCAACATTTTCATTAAATTCCAGGAAATCCTTAATTTCTTTCCTTATTTCTTCCCTGACCAAGTAATCATTGAGTAGAGCATTGTTCAGTTCCCATGTGTATGTGGGCTTTCTATTGTTTTCACTGTTATTAAAGACCAGCCTTAGGCCATGGTGATCTAATAGGATGCATGGAATAATTTCAGTCTTCTAGTATCTATTGAGGGTTGTTTTGTGACCAATTATATATATATATATATTATATAGTCAATTTTTGAGAAGGTACTATGAAGTGCTGAAAAAAATGGTGTATTCTTTTATTTTAGGGTGACATGTTCTGTAGATATCTGTTAAATCCATTTGGTTCATAACCTCTTTTAGTTTAATTGTGCCTCTGTTTAGTTTCTGTTTCAATTACCAGTTCATTGGTGATAGTAGAGTGTTGAAGTCTCCCACTATTATTGTGTGAGGTCCAATGTGTGTTTGAGATTTAGTAAAGCTTCTCAATCTGGGGGTTCCTAAGAAAATTAGAAACAGATTTACCCAAAGATCCAGCAATACCACTCTTGGGAATATACGCAAAAGATGCCCCACCATGCCACAGGAGCACATGTTTCACTATGTTTGTTTATGATAGCCAGAAGCTGGAAACAACCCAGATGTCGCACAACAGAAGAATGAATACAGAAAATGTTGTTCATTTATACAATGGAATATTACTCAGCTATTAAGAATGAGGATATCTTGAGTTTTGCAGGCAAATGAATGAAACTAGAAAATATCAGCCTGAGTAAGATAAATCAGACCCAAAAGGGCATGTATGATATGTACTCACTAATAAGTAGATGTTAGTTTTTTTTTTTTTAAAAAATACAGAATACCCAAGATACAGGCCACAGACCTCAAAAAGGTCAACAAGCTTAAGGGCCCAAGTGAGGATGCTTCAGTCCCACTTGAGAGAAAGAGGAAAGCAATGACAAGTTTAGAGAGGGAGGGATCTGGGTTCGAAATTGGACAGGGTGAGGGTTGGGAAGCGGGGACCCTGATTTGGTATTGGGAGAAGGAAAAGAACTGAACCCCTGAGGGCCAGCAGAAAGAATGGAAACAGGCAACCTTGGGAGGTAGGAGGTTGGCAGGGCCCTCCAGAATGCACCAGAGACATGGGATGTGAGAGACTCTCAGGACTCAAAGGGAAGGACCTTAGATGAAATGCCCGACAGTAGGGATAGGGAACTTGTAGAGCCCATCTGAACCAGGAAGACAGGGCATCTAGTGAGGGAGGGAGTTGCCATCCCCCAGTCAAAACTCTGACCTATAACTGTTCCTGTCTGAAAGAACTGCAGGGAAGGAAATGGAGTGGAGCCTGAGGAAAAGGGGATCCAGTGATAGACCTAAGGTGTGATCCAACTCAAAGGGAAGTCCCAAGGCGTGAAAGTATTACTGAAGCTATGAAGTGCTTACAGAAAGGGACCTATCCTGATTGCCATCCAAAAGACCCAACAAGTACCTGAAAAAGTCAGATGTAGATATTTATACCCAACCAATGGACAGAAGCTGCTGATCCCTGTGGTTGAACTAGGAAAAAGCTGTAAGAAGCTGAAGAGGAGGAGGGCAACCCTGTAGGAGGACGAGCTATCTCAATTAACCCGAACCACCAAGATCTCTAAAATACTAGACCACCAACCAGGCAGCATATGCCAGCTGATATGAGGCCCCCAATACATATACAGCAGAGAGCTTTCGAGTCTGGGTTCAGTCAGGGAAGGCGCACCTAAACCTCCAGATACTGGAGGTCCCAGGGAGTTTAGAGGTCTGGTTTGGTGGGCATAGGCGGGGGCACATCCTAGTGGAGACAGGGGGTGGGGAGAAGATATGGGATGTGGAACACTTAAAGGGTGGACGGGGTGGGGAAATAGAAGTGTAAATAAATAAATAAATAAATAAATAAATAAGTAAATTTTAAGAAACGAACTACTTGCTTTCCTCTTTTCTCAATGAACCCCATGGTTTTACTGTGTCTGGTCTCACATGTGACTAAGATTTCCAATACTGTCCAGACTTGAATCGTAGAATTTACCTGAAACCTCATTTAAAAAAAAAAAACTCTATGTAAGTTTCATGTATTGGATAGATCACTGATAATTCCTGTCCTAAAAAAACTTCTAGAACCTTCAGATATCTGTTCTTAATTATTTAGATTTCTTAATTTACCTATCTATTCTATTGGACCGTTTCTGATTCTTGTTCTTCATTATTTAGGTTTCTATATTTACTTATGTATCTTGTTGGATCAATCCATTGATCCAGTACTCTGATATTTTCAGGATAATTGTAAAAATCCTTAGTCCATTTTGTTCCTTTAACCAGTTTTTGACTATAGTTGTCCATTTCCTCCTCTCTTTCATTATGTTAATAGTAGTCCAGAAGATTCCATCAAACTAAAATTGAGTCATCTATTATGAAATTTCCTATAGCTCCAGGCATCAATCAGAATATAAGTTAATTTTTTTAACATAGCCAAGAATGGTGAACATGATCTGGTCTGAACTATCTATGAGCTTCATCTAAAAGCATCCTTTCCATTCCCATACCACACTTACCATATTTCTATTTTGTTACTGTCTTGTCTTGAATTCCTTAAATAGACATGTGTTGTCTTTTTTTGCAATTTATATACCCTGTCCTCAACTTCAAAATACTTTATGCTGTGCTTTGCCAAATGTGGCTTCACTTTTTAATTCACATGGCAATTTCTGGTCTTTGAAGTTTTTAAAATATTGATTCAGTCACCCTGACAAAATATTATGATATCTTGTATTCTGTATGTTCTATGCATAAAATAGATGCATATGGATACTAAGTCATATTAAGAGAACACATGCTTTACATAATATATTCCTCAATATTTGGACATACTTTCTCACATTGGGATAATAAAATATAAGTCTGGAATTTAAAATTAGATTAGAAGGTCTACCAAGTGGATTATGCTATTTTACTACAGAAAAATAAGGTTTTTATATTATATAGCATAGCTACTTGTAACTCCACTTGAAAGCCAATCATTAATAACAACATACTGATTGGCTTTGTGTGTTTACGTTGTTCCTTCACATAATTCTATTTAAAGTATTTTCAGGAGGAAATGAATTTATTCGAATTTGATTTGAGGACTCTTTTTACTAGCGAATTTTCATTTTAGCAACATTTCTCCCCAATTGCTTCTACTTACACATATCATTGTACAACAACACTTGGCTATATTAGAAGGGTGTACACTAGTTCTTATATCTAGCAGTTTTGTTTTTCTTTATTTTAGAGTAAGAAATAAATAAACTGAATTTTCACAATTTATCATACCATTTTGAGATGTACACAATAAAAACGCTGGGGATTGTACACTGAACCCCAGGCATGGTGTTATGCATTAATATAGAAAGAAATTATGGAAACAGGAGAGCCACCAGATATACCATGATGCTTAAAAATTGGAGATCTGGATAAGTGCAATAGTCTTTTAGTAGAATACTAATTTTTATACACTCACACTTCTTTGTCAGTGCTGGGGACCAAACCGAGAGTTTGTGAATCATAGAAAGCAATAGAAACTGAGATAGATCTTCATCAACTAAAATGTATTGTGACAGGAATTTTCTCAAATATACTATTATTATAAGATCTCAAATTACCATTTCCTTTATACATAAAAATGACATTTGTATTTTAGATAGTACTTTCATTTTTTTCAACAACTTTTTTTATTGGTAATTTTATTTACATTTCAAATGTTATCCCCATTCCTTGTTTCCCCTCCACAAACCCCCTATCCCACCCTCCTGATCCTATTAGGGTGCTCCCTCACCCACCCACCCACTACTGCCTCATCAACCTAGCAGTCTCCTATGCTGGGGCATCAAGCCTTCACAGGACCTAAGGCTTCCCCTTCCATTGATTCTTCTATGTCCTAAGGCAGTGTTTACTTAGGACTCTTCTAAGTTTTAGGTTTACAGGATTCAAACCATATGCTAACTTTGTTATATTTATGAAGAACTATAAAATATTTGATGCAATATATTAGAAATCAGAATTGCATATGTGAGATATATAAATAGATAAAACCAAATTTCGATACTTAACTCCCATTGGTTTGTGCAGGCATCCTTCTAAATCGTAATAGCACTGACAGCTATCTTGGAAATGACTACATAACTATAGATGAAGTTGTGGGCTACTCTATAAATATGGGCTACTGCTATGCTGATTATCGCATCATCTCATCATACTGTTAATTTCTATTTTAAATTCTTTTAAAATGGTAGACCCCAGTGGGTAGAGAAAAAAGTTTGCCAAAAGCATAGATTTCATATTCATTTATATGCTTTTGTACACACATCTTATCAATATGCAATAGAATCTAATTGCTACAAAGTCATATGATACCTAACCATGTATACTGCTGTTACTCAGTGTTCTTTGTCTCAGGTGTAAAAAAAATTATACTTAGAAAAAAATAAATTAGTAATTCTGCAAAGAAATAGCCTCTTTATACATACAAATACACACACACACACACACACACACATACATACACACACACACACACACTAGCGCACATTTGAGACATGGTTTTTTTGAGCAGCCCTGGCTGTCCTGTAACTCACACTGTCAACAAGCTGGCCTAGAACTTACCAAGGTTACCTGCTTCTGACTCCTGTATACTGGGATTAAAGGCATGCGTCACCACTACCTGATAGTAAAGGTTTTATTTACATTTCTAGGTTTTGTTTTAAGTATAATTATAACACTAAACTGTAGTTAAATTGGTACAACTAAGGAGACTAAGTGAAGTCTTTGCAGACAAAACTTTCCTTATTCAGCTTTGAAAATGTATATTTTGGTTATTATTAGTTATTTCTAGGCAAGTATTTCTGAATGAACACTAAAGTCGTGAAACAATCAAAATATGCTTGTCCATATTGACATAGATGCCAGTAGATACATGTTCAAACAGGTGTGGATCTCTGGTACAAGGATTCATAATCAAAATGATAGATGTTAGTTTTCAAACCAATGACTCTAAAATTTTGTGAATTTACTAATCAGGTGTTTCTTGAAAAATCCTCCAAGTCCAAAAACTACTGAGATTGGAATTTTGATAATATCTAAAATAAGTGAATATGCATTTATTCCTTGAACCTGTAATTATTGTTTTTGACATTTATTTTAAAGATATATATCTAAAGATATAATCAATACAGTAAATTATTCATTGTGTTGTTACAGATAAATAGCAAATATATAGACAATTTATCAGTTATGGTTGCTTCTGTATTTATTAATTTATTTTCAGACTGTCATGATATAATTTCTGTGAATTCAATAAAGAAGTTCAAAATGTTTGTCTTCTATAGAGAATAAGCAATGATACCAGTGATAGTAGACATGGTTTAAAATATATAAACACTCACAAAGGGTTGAGGGAAATAGCTCTGCAGATGAAGTACCAAAGGTATACTTAAAACAAAGTGTCTCGAAGAGCTGGATACGATAGGCTTTGGAACAATGATAGCTTATCTCCATATTTGTAATTCATTTCATGTTGATGAGCAACATTTTCCTCAGAATTGAAACAGTCCATCCTAGAAAAAGTCTTCTTAAGTCATGAAAATTAAACATCTTGCAAGTCTCAGGAAGTCTTGAAAATTACATGGATCATAAGTCTCCTTCCTAAAATTTTCTCCTTCCTAAAATTTTAAGTGTAGTAAGATACTTCTGTAAGACAGACTTTCTAATTGGTAAGCTCTATTGACTAATGCCCTCTAGCCAGTCAACTCCCTATAAGTCATGCAGAGTGCTCCAAGGACGCAGCTTTCCTGAGTTGTCATCCAAGTTGGGTTATGCTTTTTAGTGATGAAGCTATGTTTGAGCCATGAATGCTTCTGTAAATAGCAACAGTAAACTCATTACTTTGCTATGTTAAATTGAACTTTATTGAGATAATTACTTAAATCTGTTATTGTGTCACTATCTAGGTCAAGTAGACTTTTGTTCATATATATTTGGAAAAAGTCACAGAAGAGTAAGTTATTTAGATTTCAAAAATAATGAAATATTTTTTGAGTTATACTATCATCATAAACCTTTTAAAAATATTTCATTTAATATTTACATCCTTGCCTCTTCCCTGTGAGATGAGGAACTATGATACTCATCATTGAACATTAGTTTTGCAATATGTAGTCTCCAATTATTTAAGCATGAACCTACCTGATATATTGGAAGTATTTTTATATGTGTAATTAACATTTATATACAGCCAACTTTGAAGTAAAAATTATCTCTTACAGCTGTGCAGACTGATCTATCTAGTTGAAAATTTTCAGAAGCAGACTAGGGTGTGTATAAAAGAGATAAATTCTACTTTTTGAATTATATGTTTGCCACTTGCATAAAATTTTCCCATGTCTTTCTGGTTTGTATGGACTACTGATTCCATTCTAATTACACAGACTCCAGTCCCATGACTGGATGAGATAATTCATTATATGAACTCAAAAATTGTCTACACTGTACATTTCTATTGATTATGGTAAATGAAAACTTAACTAGAATGATTAGATAATAACAGAAAACAAAAGGGATAAAAGAAATGAATCAGTAAAACTGACCTTATATCTGAATGATATAATTCTATACATAAAAAACATAAAGACTCCCCCAGAAATTCTTAAACTTGATAAAAACTAATGCAAAATTGTCAGACTGCAAATTTAATATGCACAAATCAGTTACGTATATATAACCATTGCCTTGAGATTAATGTAATTAAAACCTATACAATGACACAATTAAACAGTGAAAAAATAAAAAAGAAATTAAAAGATAAAAAAGTTTCTTATGCTCATGAATTGTTGGGACTGCTATTGTGAAAATGATCATCCTTCCAAATGAAATCTATAGTTTCAAATACATCACCATCAAAATCCCAACACAATTCTTCACAATACCAATATAAAAGAATCTTAACATTCCTTTGTGACAGCTATTGTTGGTTGTCAACTTGCTTATATTTAGAATAAATTAAAAATCAAGTAACTGGGTACACCTGTGATGGATTATTCTTCACTAAATAATGTGAAAGTGGAAAAACTCACTTTTAATCTAGATCATTTGAAATGAAAAGAGTCGTCTTTAATTTGTGTCATACCCTCTGGTGGCAGCTTATAGAAAGGATACTAGAAGGAGTAAGGTTTTCCTTTGCATGAGTGGTTCATTCTCACTGGTAATTTCATCTTTTTTCACTAAAAGTGTGAAATTAAATTGTGCTTCTTTGGGATTAGGTATGTACTGAAGAGTAGATGAGGGACCCAGCCACATAAACTAAACTTCTCCTGGATTATTGTACTAGGACTAGCTCGACCACAATTCATACATCACTCTAATAAATTCTGTATATAAGTGTGTGTATGTGTGTATGTGTGTGAGTATATGTATGTATATATATATATATATATATGTATGTATATATATATGTATATGTATATATATATATGATGCATGTGTGTATATGTATATATTTATTGTATCAGTTCTGTTTCTCTAGAGAATCCCCACTAGTAAATCTAATAAATCTAGTAAAGACTCTAGTTAATGAAAGAAATCCTTAACAATAGAAACACTACTGGTAGTATCACTATATCTGACTTTATCATCTGTCACAGAGCCATAGTAAAAACTACATGGTACTGGCACAAAGAAGGAAAAATATATTTTAGAGAAAGTACCCTCTTCAACAAATGGTACTGAGGAAACTAGATATCTATAGGTAGGAGAATGAAAGTTAAGGCTTTACTCTCATTCAGAAAAAGAATCAATGTCAAATGAATCAAAGGCCACAAAGTTAAAATTGAAATTCTGAATTTAGAATTATTTGCCTAAGAATGAATGATAATTTATTAACTATGCCACTAAAAAGGGAAAAATCTGTCTTCTAAATATTTATATCTAACCCTATTGGTTACTGTTACAGTCGGAATTAATGAGAGGGGCTCTTTCATATAGTCATTAACAACAGTTAATTATGACATACAAAGAACTAAAATACCAAAACTAAATACCAAGAAAGAAATAAGGGAAGAAAGAAAGAAAGAAAGAAAGAATAAAAGAAAAAGAGACAAAAAGAAAGAGAAAAAGAAGAAAAATGCAAAAATGCTCTGGAATCAAAGATTTCTCAAAGAAAAAATATTAATGTCTAATATACTAGTTTATAACAAACCACCATTTTTTTGCCATAAGAAAAATGATAATTGATATTATGTTGAGATTCTATTTTATCCAAATCACAGTGGCTTTTATATAGGAATAGGACAAATGTTGCCAAGATTGAGGGGAATGGGGAACATTCCTTAACTGTTGGTAGAACTGTTGACTCATTGAATGCAGTGTGTAGGTTTCAAAAAGCTAAAATTTGACCTGTCATATGAACCAGCATTAACAATCTCCTGCACACAAACCCAAAAACTCTTTTTCTTACTATAGAGGTACTTGCACATGTGTGTGCATAGCTTCTCAAAAATGATAGCCAGGTAAAGAAAATAATCTAGATGTTTATTAACTGATGAGTGGGTTTAGCAAATTAAAGTCATAAAATAATAATGTACTGTTAAAAATGTTGCATACTTAGAAAATATACCAAGTAAAGTATCCAGTGTCTAGAAAGACAGATATATGTTCCTTTTCATAGAAAATTCAACCTATGAATTTCTTAGGGTAGTGTGTTTAACTTGAAGTCACTTTAGAGGCCCAGTAGATAGACAAGTTCACTTTGAGGGAGAATTAAAAAGCAACAAAAAAAGAGGGCTTAAGGGACGGGGAATAGTAGAACACATGTGACATGAAAGTGGTGCAGGGAGTAACATAGATAAAATGTAGAGTAATGTAGAGGACAATGACTGACAAAATTAGGACAAGGGGTAACTAAAGGTGCTGATGTGTGAATGATACCGAAAATGACTACTTAATAAAGACATCAAAATAAAATTTAAAAAGGAGTTTGAATATTCTGCAGAAATGGCTTATATCCCTCCCACAACAAGGTGTGGATTATATCCCTAATGCTGATGACCACCAAGGCACAATGAAGCCCCTCAACCAGTACTGATCATTGCCGCAGCTATGTAGCCTCCCCATACCCAGAACTTGATACCTAGGCCCAATTGTTAGCTGCAATAGTGACATGGTTATAATGGGTATGTGGAGGTCTGAATAAGGACAGTCCCAATAGGATCATATATTTGAAAGCTTAATCCCCAGTTAGTGGATCTGTTTCAAAGTTATTAGGATATGTGTCTTTGTTGGAACAATTGTGTCACTGCAGACAGGTTTTGAGGTTTCAAAGGTTCATACCAGTTTCAGCCTCACTCTCTCAGACAGTAACTTATAGATCAGATATAAGTTCTCAGCTACTTCTCCAGCACCATGCCTGGCTGCTACCATGCTCTACCATGAGGATTATGGAGTATCTTTTGAAACTGCAAAGCAAGCCCCCAGTTAAATAGTTCCTTTTTTAAGTTGCCTTGGCCATGGTGTCGTTTTTAATATCAGTAATACAATAATTAATACAGTATGATCTTTTGATTATATTTGAGGTCTAATCCATGGGAACAAACTCATTTGGTGCTATAAGCTTGGTCAAGAGTCCAAGGCCATAAGTCCTTAGGAGAACCTACTTCCTTTTGCCAAATAGACATTCAGTAAAACTTCATTCTACAAATTTACATCTAAGCCTATTAACTGATTTTACTGTCAGAAGCCCCCAGAGACGTTTCTATTGTAGTCATTAACAACAGATAATGAAGAAACATCTAACATTATAAAGTACCAAGAACTAGGGGTGATAGAGTTCTTCTTCATAAAGAAGATATCAATATTGCTTCTTCCAAGACTCAAGGAACATCACTGAAGAGGAGACAGAAAAAATGTAGGAACAGGAAGATGGGAATGTGAGATGCAAATAAAGATATAGAAAATAGAAACCAGGTACTTAAAACTACCACAAAATTTGGCATATCACCATTTCATCAGAACTGGGAGAGAGGCTCATGATACTCAACTGGACTCCCTGGGTAACTTGTAGTTAATGACTGAGGAAGAGGTAAATAACTTACCATGCATTCTTAGGCCAGCACCCATAATTAAATTCAGCTAGACACATACAATGAGACACAATGGCAGGAGAATTTATTGGGAAGAAATATTTCAGCAGCAGAGCAAGGGGAAAGAGAGAGGAATGGAGGTGAAAACAATTAAAATTCACTATATATGTGTGTGAAACTGTCAAAGAATCAAAACTGGCCTGTACCTAATGAACAAATGACAGCAATAATATTAGTACACTGTTGAGCCTCAATTGGAGTATTTAGATGATAGTAATTTAGATTGCTATGGGTGGAGTTTTAATGTCCTAAAGTACTGTGAAAGGTTAATTCATCCATGATCATTCTTAGTTTTCTAACATATGGAACTGAAGACGAGAGCACTTACATTTGAAGTGCCTTAAAATTAATAAATAAAACTGAGCACAACTGATTCACAAGCTTTTAATATTGAAGCATAGGATGATGACCTTACAAATAATGATTCTCTAAACCCACTAATCTCAGATTCTTCCTGCCTAGCATCTCTCCTTCTTCGTACAAAAGTTTTAAAACATAAATACTTATACACAAATATCTATATAAAGATGAGGAAGTTAAAGAGATAAATGCTCACTGAAATGCTCACTATCATTAATAATCTCATTTATCATGTATAGATTAGGTAAATTATTTTGAACTCAATTATAATTGCAGTAATTTGAACATAGGAACTATAATCTTAATTGAACAATTGAAAATCTCCTATCATTGAAACACTGGTACTCTTCTAAGAACTTGCCTTGAATCATTTTGGAATTTCTATTCTAGTATACCCAACCAGCATTTCTTTATAATATAAAGCAATGATGTTAACAAAAGAAAAGACTTTTGGTCCAGTCAAGTTTCTGTTGAAAAGTTTGATATAATCATAAGAACATACAGATAGTGTTATATACATATCAACTCATAGATATAAACTTGCTCGAGAAGCACAGATTTTTCAAAGGACCCATTTCTGTATGTGGAAGGAAGATAGATAACATTGCTCAGAGAGCTTTACTTTCTACTATGTAAACTAGAAATTCCATATTAATACACACATTTAGGTTACAGAAGAAAACACAAAATTTGCCAAGATGCACAGTACAATCTCAGTGGAACTGAGCTCTGGGAGGATGTAAAACAGTCAAGGGGGGGGCTATAAAAAGATGAAGTAGGCTCACTATTCCCCACAGCCCTCATTCAGTCCATGGTCTTACAACCCCCATAGCTTCCCTGAAACTGTAAATTCAATGGGTTATGGTCTCATCACGAAAACAAAACTGCATTTTTAGTAAAAGGATGTCTATTGAAATATCACCATTAAGATTCTCACAGTCTTTGTGTAATTCTATATTAAAACTATTTACTCTTTGCTCAGTGACTTAACATTAATTTAGCAAGGATAGTGAAGAAGGAGAAGCAATCACCCGAGGCTAAGGGAGAAGACATTGTAGCTCCTTTCCAGCCCAGTTATTATCCCACTATCATACAAATAACTGGAGAAAAGCAGACACTGAAAATCACCAAGTTAATAAGTGACACTAAACTTTTAACAAAGGAATAGGGAAATGTCAAGTCAATGTGTCTAAATTGGAGAAAAACTTCAAGAATGTTAGCTTGGCAGAACGAAACAGCAAATGAAGTTCCAATAAGCAACTTTAAGAAAAAGTATTTAAAAAAATTAAATTATTTGGATAAAAAACTGGGTACTACTCTTATTACTTACTTAATTGACTCACATGGGTGGCTTCATCTTACTTAATGTCTTTATTCTAATTGTTTTTTTGATAGTATAGTCAGAAGAAACTATTCTCTGAGGATATCAATCTAATATGCTACAGTGGCCAAGAAACAAATTAGAAAAAAAAATGACACAAACAAGAAACAAATTAGAAAAAAACATGGAAATATTCTTTAATCTCTGTTAATTGTTGTCATGGAGATTATTCAGTGGAATAATTTAGTTTCAGAGATTATGAATCTACTATTAGCTTCATTAAAACCTTTGATATAACCGAAGATCAGAAGTATGATAAGGGCAGGTGAAGAGAAGTAGCATTCTTTATAGAAATGAAATAATATGATTCTTCTATTTATGTGGGAAATAAATTGAGCTAAATCTACAAAATTATTGAATGTAAACGTACTATATTAGGCCTAACAGTTAGTGAATATTGTCTCCAAATTCCTGTCATAAAAATGGGCAGAGAACCAAAGTTGATGCTGATGCAATATGATCTCAGACTAATTTTCTGATACTTCTTCAGGCTCCAGTCAGGAATGAACCCTGAACAAACAGTGAAAATTGCGTATGGTCTGCTTAAACTCGTGACTCAGTTGAATGGAATTATTTCTCCTGAGATGTTCAGCTAGAGTTGTCATCACTTGAATAAGAAGGTAGAAGTGTCTGGTAAGAGTATTTTCATAGCTCTGATGGCTGTACTGGAAATCACTAATTACTCAAACTGCTAGCAGCAGCTATCAGAGAAATTTAGTTAATTGTATCATTTGAGGTAAGAAAATCCACTCCAAATTCAGATCATTTGATATGGGAAGACCCACCTTAAATCTGGGTCTGTGTTGAAGATTAATCCTAAATCAGGTCCATACCTTCTCCTGGCAGCCGATGAAAAGGACAATGACTAAAGAAGATTGCGTGCATTGTCTTCTTGCACTCAGTCTCACTGAAGAGCTCATTGCTTCACTGGCCTAAGAGCCTACTTTTACAGTATTCTGATGTATACTATAGATCATCTGAAACATCCAGTCTTTTGAATTGAAGAAGAATTGAGTTTTTAGACTTTCTGTCTGGAGACAGCCATTGTTGATGAGTCAGACCATGGACAGTAAGCTACTGTAATTAATCATATATATATATATATATATATATATATATATATATATATATATATAATCAGTTCAGTTTCACTAGAGAATGCTGTTTAATTCAATAGTCAAAAAAAAAAATGACCAGTTTCAGTCTCTAAGAATCCTTGGCCAAATTAAACAGTTGATGTGGGGTTTCTTATATCTTATTGAGTTACTGTTTCTGAAGTCTCTGTTTTAGTAACTAAATAATAAAATAAAAGTGTATATCATCTATGAAAATTCATATATGAAATATTCAAATGGTGGTAAAAGTAAATAAAAGTTAAGTAAAAATGAGTCAAAGCAAGACAAAATAAATTCTAAAAGTTCACTCATGGAATAGGACACAGCTAAATGAAGATAAAGTTGCTAGTTTTTCAGAAGAGATCTTCTCTCTCATTACTTTATGTATTGTATTTTAGGAGGCTATAAAAAAAGCCTCAACTAATATTCTGCTTCATTTACTTACTCCTTTTAAATTTTACTTCACATTTTTATAACTTCAAGATGCCTTCACAATAGAGAAAATATTTTATACTGTTGTAAGAATTAAGATAGCAATGTTGAGTGCTTGACTTTCAAATAAAAGTTATACTTGAAACACATTATCTTGTAATGAATATTAAAATGAGTATGTTCATATTTACTTAAATTTTGAGTAACAAAAAGGAAAATTGAGATATAACTCAAAAAATATGTTTTTATGGAAAATATTTATACTTCCTAACAAAGCCATGCTTAGTCTCATGTTTAAATGTTGCCTTAAGAATGCACTTTCCTCCATACATGAGGTGTCTGGATATGAGATATTTTTACAGAAAGCAAGCTGTTATGGTCTTCACATAGAGATACTTTCAGTGGACTGATAATGTCAGTTGATTACATTGATGATTGTAAAATATGATCCATAGATAACCCACTACCCACTACCACTGTACCACCTTACGTGGTGGTGCTACTGTGTGTTATTTATTCATTTTCACTTTGCTCTGACACAGATACAGAAGGTAAATAATTAAAATAGTTTCTTTCTGCAACTTTTACCTATCTTCATTTTATCATTTACCATTTTGCATAATTTTCATTTGGAAACTTAATGAGGATGTTACAACCTTCTTATGGGATAGGGTCACATGTTATATTCTTTGCTTTTCCTTAACTTATTGTATTGACAAACTTCAATCCTTAACTAAGAGAATGCTTTCCATATAGATTGGTCAACTGGTAAAATGTCAGGTCAAGAGAGATAGACACAAGAGAAGGAGTTACAGGACTGGAGCAAAAGAAATGTGGTCTGTGTTTGTTGTACACAGGCATATAGTTATATGGTTTTCTCCCCAACTGACCTTTTTCAAATAAATTGAAAACATAAATACAGTTCTCAGATACTGTGCTATGCAAGGAACAGCAAATTCATGAACATAAAACCTACATGTGCTTAACTGTTTTCCTTCATTCCCATGTTAAAGTTCTAATGTCTAGGATCTTGGGAAGTGATGACATTTGAAGACAAAGAGGTGACCAGATTAAAATAAGGCTATTAGCTTGAGGCTTAAACCAATATGTTTATAAGAATATGAAATTAGTACATATATGCCCAAAGTAGGATGGACAAATTCTGTAAGGATAGCATAATGTGGACCAACTCTTAGCTAAAGAAAAAAGGCTAAGGGACTATTCAGGGACTTATTATGCTCAGAGCCAACCATCAAGCTGAATGCAGGGAACCTAGTGGGAGAGCTGGCAGAAGAACTGGAGGAGCAGAGGGGGACTGCAGCTCCACTGGAAGAACAACATAGGCTGGCCTGACCACCCAGTTCTCCCAGAGATTAGACCATCAACCAAGGACTTTACTCCATTAGATTTTTGGCTCTAGATACATAAGTAGCAGAAAATGGCCGACATGTTGACCGACAGCAACATGAGGGGAGGCCTTTGGTCCTGGAGAGGTTTGATGCCCTAGAGAAGGGCGATGCTGGAAAGGTGGTATGGGACAGTGTGGGTGTGTGGAGGAGCGTGCTTATACAGGCAAAAGGGAGGGGGGACAGGTGTGGGAAGGGGGTGGTAGTGGAGGGGTAACTGGAAGTGGTATATCATGGGATGGGGGGTTGGTGGAGGGTGTAACCAGGATATCATTTGAGATGTAAACGAATGGAATGATTAATAAAATTTTTTTAAAAGATGTATAAAGCAATAAAATTGAAACCTGAAAAAAGAAAAAGACTTCTAGACTCTAAAAGTGTTGTTTAGGAAACCCAGTCCATTGGTTATGCACCAATGACAAATGAATACATAATTAAATATAGCTTATAAGGAGCAATAAACTTAACATGAGTTAAACAGTATTATTAATATACTCTATGTGTTCAAATTTGTCTTTTACTTTTAACAGTTCTTTTGTTACAGAGCAAACACAAGTCAGGCAAACTCTCTACAGGGAACTCTATCTTCATCTGTCAAAGTTGTCTCTTATTGTTTATTTAATTTGTTTCTATCAAGAATCATTTATTGTTGTTGATTTTCTTAGTTCTGACGTTCTTTAATGCAAATTGGTTCTCTGCTAGAAGCATCTGTCATGACACAGACATTTAAAGAATACAGGCTGTATTTGCTTTTTTATTTCCTGATCAGATTAAATTCTTGTGGTTCTATAAATCTTAGTTATACCTGGCAGAATCTCAAACATGTTGTCTCCTAGGTGATGATATGCAGTTCAAGACATGCTTAGCGCACTATTTTCCAAGTTTCTCCATGAAAGGAAATATCTCCCCAGTAGTTAATTATGAGCCCACAGCATGAGTTCTGGAATATCTTGACTATTCTTCTCCTCAGTACTGTTTCAGCACTGTTGTTAGCAATTATAATACCTCATTGTATCAAATGTTATACTAGCCACTGGACATGATGATTTCTGCTCCAAATTTTTCTGAAAATTATTGTAAACCTTGTCTTACACAAAAGAGCTTTCCCCCTCAATGTGCCTATGTGTTAATTTACATTAGTTTCATTTCCGCTCCATTATTTTTTTTACTAATTAATGTGTCATAATCTATTAAAATCATTATTCATTTTGATGTTTATCATGTTTAAATTTTAATTTCTCAGTGCTCTTGGACTCCCCTTTAATCTTTTCATTTTCTATTTTTAGCTTTAAGTACCATACTTAATATAACTTTTATTGTAAAATGTATGTTTAAAAAGTAACACATTAAAATAAGGTACATCAACCTGAAATAAAAGAGATGATGTTATTTACCTAAGGATATCTGTAAGCTGATAGAATAATAAATTATATAATGTAATGTTACATATTATACAGAATACTACTTTCATTACTTTAAAATAGCAATAAGAAAAGGGCCGTGCAAATCATCTGGTGAGGATGACTCAGTGCTCAGTGATCCTAGCAAAAAAATAAAATAAAAATAAAAAAATAAAAAAATAAAATAAATAAACCATGGTCTGGCAGCTAGGTGTCATCTTTGTCTTAGTGAACAGATGCCTTCTGCAGAAAGTCAATGGTAGCTTCTTCAGTAAATAGTAGCGTGGCACCAAACCTGTCAATCATGTTAATATTGCTTATTGTTCTACACTCCAGTAGCTTCATTGATGCCAGTGAAACGTAATGCTGTGGAAATGAGATGAAACTTCATGACAGTTCTTGAAATGGTGCATCAAAACTAGTGTGTACAAAAACTAGACATGTATATAAGCACTGCTAATGGCAAACACAGGAATGTTGTGGTAGAGACAATTCATCAACCCATACCTCAAATAGGGAGGAGTGAAGTAAAGCTAAATAGCCTGACTATTCTCTCCAAACATTCCATCAGTACATATAGCCAAAGAAAGCATAGCCATTTAAAAATATTTCAAAATACTTAGCTTGTCATATATTATTATTACTACCATTTGTGTGTGTGTGTGTGTGTGTGTGTGTTTCTGGTTGTGCTTAAGTAAAAAAGGTTCTCTTAATTTCTAAGCCATCTGTCTCTGCAGCTATTATCTGTTGCATAATAAATCTACTGATATGTGTCGAGAGTAGATGAATTCCTGAGTGAATGGGTATTGATGTCATGGGCATAGGTATGTCAAGGATTTTAATGGTACAAAGTCATGGGAGTGGCAAAGCCTTTCCCATATGAGGCTCAGGAAATTAGCAAAACTTTCTGCTAGTTTGCATGCAGATGTTGACTGTCTGTTCAAACACTAGCAATTGAAGCTTTATCCCTAGACTGTTCTCCTTCAGAGACCTCTCACCAAGAGTTCTCCTAACTTTTCCTTCTGTGGAATACATAAAAACATACTGTTTTCCCAGATTTCATAGAATGTTTCCTCCATTAGAGAGAGCACACTCCACCCAAAAGCCTTGCTTTTCTGTGTATGTGTCATCGTGTGTTCATTCTTCTGTCACTTCTGTCAGATTTCCAGGACCAAACCATGCAGGCCATGCAGGTTCCCAGGACATACAATGAGTCCTAGCATTTCTGTTACTTCTAGTTGTTGTTCAGTTCAGAGTTCTATCTTCCCATCCTTCCATTAGCTTTCCAGACATCAGAAAAGCAAGCAAGGGACCAGTAACCTGATATCTTGCTAAAACATTTGTGAGCATTATTGTATAGATGGATGCTCATTTGCCTGTTCAATGTTAACTTTATCACCAAATATTTATAGTATCTACTAGGGGGCAGCAACATGCTATGAACAAGAACTATATAGGTGAACCAAGAGGTACAAAATGAAAGAACAGGATAATCACATAGACAGTTTGCACTTAGAAGCAGCAGAATTCCAAACTGGAAGCAACCACCTGCCAGGTGAGTCAGGGGAAAATATCTGATAATGCAACTTGAGCAGAGACTTAAAGGGAAAGACTGGAAGATCAGGTCCATTTGCCCCAAGCTAGATGTTTGCTAAGGCCAGAGGTGTAAAGTACATTCTAATCCAGTGCCTTGGACACACTGGAAAGGTCAGCACACTTGCCTCCCTTGTCACCCTTGTGATTATCTTGTAACCAAAGATGCTACATTCTTAAGATGACTAAAATTCAAACCAGGTGACAAATTCATTTAAAATGAAATTATGTGGACTTCAGTTCAGAAGAACCTAAAGTACAAATGTCTTTGTACTCTAAGAAGCTAACTCCTGCTAGGAAGTTGAGCAAGATTACTAAAAAGACATCCATTGTCTTGTTGTGCTTCATGATCATTAAGCTAAACTTGACCTTAGGTCGGTTGTCAGTATTTTATTAGGGGTGCAGAGATCTCCAGAATCCACTACAAAGCAAAGAGGGCTCTTTTGTTCTGTAGTCAATGCAAAAGAATTGACGAATGCGCTGAACCCTAGTGAGCAAAAATAACACTTAAAGAGAGTTCATTTGTTTTTTTAAAGCCCGCTTTTAAATATCGTCTTGTAATGTTCTGTAGATTGCTAAAGAAACATATTTAAAACATGGAAAGAAAACTTCTTTATAAACAGCTACAGGTATGTCTCTCTTACATGGGATGGAGGGATCTTGCATTTCTTTTCTGAGATCCTAAGCACAGGATGACAAACTACTTCTTGCATTTGCAGCTGACATGTCCAATCACCTAGTCCTTAGTGAGCTCTATAGTGGGTGCTATTAGAAATGGCAAGATGAACAGAAAACATGATCTCCAACTTTTTCTCAAATACTGTCTGCAATAGAAAATAAAAAAAAAACATTACTACAGTACTCAGAAAAGAAAGAGAAACTGAGCAGTCCTTTAAAATCAATGTCAAAATATTTCTAGGTCACCCAAGGGCTACAGTGGACTTGATGTATAGCCCTTGGAGACAATGTTAAAAGGCTTTGTCTGGACCTTAACAAATAAAAACAAAGAGAAAGTCATGCATGCTATATCTGTATCAGTCTTATAAAGCCTTTTTATGGCTTTTATAGACAGTCTCAGGGAAAATGGAATAACCTAAATGAGTTCTAACACATAAGTGACTACCTGGCAATATTCTTGCAACATTTGTGTATCTATAAATGTTGTAACCACTTGTAGCGTAAAGCCAGTTAGAGTTTGAATAGAAAAACTAACAGATCAACCCATAGTCATAGTCTCCCTTAAGATTCTGTGCAATATTTTCTGATTTAAATCCCTGTAAGAATTTTAAGTATGTGTGTCCCCCTCATGTTATCACCAAACTGAATTCGTATTTTTTTTCTGACAAAAATTAATTTATTAGGACAAAAGTTGAATATCTAAGTCCTACTATTGTGCATACATATTCTTCTGAAATCTGGTTCTATATCAGAGATTAATTTTCTAATTAAAAATCAAAATATATTATTCTACATACAACTTACAAAAATGTAATATTTATCTGTCTGTAAATAATTTCATATCTAGAAAAGCAAAGTGAAAGCATCTAACAGACAAAATATAAGCTTTTTCATTTCTAAATAATAAGTCTACTCTCCTGAGTTGTACACAGGATTACCATCTTTTCAAAGAATTTATGTAAATGTATTTTCCTATTCCTTCAGAAGATGCTGAGGAAAAGCAGAAATTGAAGAATAAAACAAAATATTGGTGTAAGAGTGGAGAAGCAAAGAAAAGGAGGTGGCCACAGAGGTCTAGGTTTGGACCACCAAGACTTGTTAAAAAGTGGGATTAATCCTGTTGGAAAACCAATAGACAACAGGCATTCAACACTCCTGAGAACTATCTCAGCTAAATGAGAACAGATACAGAATTTTGTATACTGTTTCTCATCTATCATGAGAAAAGAAGACACTTAGAATTAATTTCCTGTTATACTTTGCCTACCACTGGATATCAAAGGACCTAGAGCTATGGACAAAAATCCAATGACAAAGAATCATGATTTTTGAAAATTGGATATTTAACCAGTGTTCAACAATTTGCTAGACTAGAGTATCTATTCAATCATGACAGAGACAAAGAGTTAAATTTATTTTCTTATCCTGGATACTATTACATATTTTATATTTACTATGTACATGTCAATTGTTTATCAAGTATTTTAAATATTCTATGTTTTTTATTTGCAGATTTTATTATTTTATGATTAATTTAAAAAATCCTGCTTCTCTTTTAAAAACCACATTATGACTTATTAACTTAAATCTCAATGAGACATGATTTACTTCAATTTAAAAAGTTCATAATCCATTAAACAATTAAATGGAATCTTTAACCACCTTTGTCATCATTTGTTTGAAAGGTAACTCAGTTTATATTAATGTGTTTACATGGTAGAGGGGATATTTTGTTACTCATTCATGCCATCCTGGTATGTACTTGAGTCACTGGACATGAGTGATCACCAAGGTTAACTCACAAATTTTAGGACCACTTAGACTGCGGTCAGTGATCTAATTTGACAAGCCATCATGAACTATTGTTCTGATGCCTACTTTGCCTGGCACTGTAAAATAATTGTGATACATTTAAGACCTGTGAAGTTAAAGATAGAGCACACAGGAAGGACAGAGAGAACAGGTTAAAGTTGGTTGACAATGACCATTCTCCAATGAAAGGACTCAGCTCCTAAAACGTCATCCTCACAGGGCAAGCTATTTCTCACTAGTTATTTTATAAAATCAAGCAAAGTGCACATTATCAAAACTCTGCCATTGCTAGTATTACAACTATTACACAGTGGGCCCTCAATGCATATATGTAAGATAACTAAAAGCTGGTATTGAAATTCATATCTACTGATGCTCTGCTCTTATATTCAATTCTGTTCAGAACAAATCTTTTAATTGAGCAAAAAAGTGTGTATAATATTTTTCAATCAGATAACTGTGCTTTCAGGAAAATTTAAAGATAAATTTAAAATCCTGATAAAAATAATAATTAAAATAATGTTCAAATTTCAATTTTCAAATTAAGACATGGAGGTTTTGCTACTCACTCGGAGGCCTATCACTTCTTCTGCCAGCTATTAAAATACTCCTTGAACAAATATCTGAAAAATTATTTAAAACAGAAAAAGATAGCAAAGAAGAAAACCAAAAGAAGCAGAACAAGAAAAGAGAAGCAGGGTGTCACCTGAACTTTCACTAAGCACTGACAGAAAACATGGAAATTTTTTGGCAGCAGTGTTCCATTCATATTGTGTACTTCCTACAAACAAATTCAAACCAAAACAGCTTGCAATTGACAATGAGAATTTTCCATAGGTGTCCTGTGAGGTGCTTTAGTAGTAATGGAGTCTGTTGAAAAGTTTGATTCCCTAGAATCCACATGACAGAAGGAGAGAACCAACTGCAGACAAAACCCCAAGTTTGCACTGCAAATGCTGAGTTAGATGAGCATGTATACACACACACAACTAAACACATATTTAAAATCATGGAAAATTAAAAAAAATAATTTTATGAGAGTATGGATTGCTAAATGATGCTTTTTATCCAGGAAACTATAGATGACAAAATGGATACTTTGTTTTCTTGTGATTGATTAATTCATGTAACAGGTTATTGATGCTGTGAAACTTTTTAATTTATTAAATTAAATAAGGGAAATCTATTTTATGAGGAACATTAGGATTGTCAGTAAGTTAACAAATTCAATGAGCTGCAAGCAGCTTGTGTGGGAAAGTCCTTGCCATGATTCCTGTAAATACCAAATAAGTAAATATGAAAGCCTTTGATAATGATAAATCCACCCTCAATGTATAGATAATGGTTGGCATGTTATATGTGTCTTCCTAGATTTCTCATTCATATGAAGCAGTATTTTTAAAATATTTCTGTATTCAGAGTTTTATTTTACCTGACTCATTTCCACAATGCAACGGTTGAAGCAGAATTATGAATTTGAGGCAACTCTGGAGTGTACCCTGAGACCTTTAATCCCTAAGCTAATCTTAATAATGAAATATATGAAATGGAAGAAAATGTTTAAAAATAGATAAATGAAAAAATGATTATAGGACTATATACAGAATACGAAGTGAGACTTAGAAGCATCCTGTAAGTACAAATTTTCATCTTGGAAATCATCTAATATCTCTTAATTCAAAGCCTAACCTATTTTATTGTCAATTGGACCTTAGAGTGTTAGATTTTAGTGGGCAGAGTGAACATGTTAAATCCATCTCAGTCTTTCCAGTTTTTGATCTCCTTTGTGCCCTTGTTACAATTGCAATGAGTACCTGGTTTCTCAGACAACAGGGGTTGTGCCTGGTGACCTCACAGAAGCCATTAAGCACTGGGGTGGTTAAGCTTTTCGCAAGTACTCAACCAGGTGAAAAGGTCCAGCAAGGAAGTTCTTTCCACCTCCAGGAGTATATCCACTGCTTTCATCCATGCACTACTCACACTGTTCAAGTGGAAAAAAATAAAGAATTGTCTTATGACCCAAGTAGTTCAAATGTATAGTACTTTCTACTGGGTACTAAGAAAGCTAAATAGAGAAGTAAATTCCCTTCGTATTTATCCAACTTACAGTAAAGTCATTCCTAAGACTGTTTGTAAAATGACAGGTTTTTCAGCGATTGTCATAATTTTATTCTTTATGATAGAAATAATTCCACACCTGGGGTATTTTGAATAATGCAGCAATAAACATGGTATGCACATCTTACAGTGGCATTTGACTTAAAAGTCCTCTGGGGCTGATTTACCTCTATTCTATTTTTGATTTTTTGAAGAAAGGCCACACTGACTTTCTCAGTGGTTCTGAAGGCTCCCTCTCCACTCACATCCTCATCGCCAAGTGTTCTCCTTGTCACTTCCGTCCTAGCCATTCGGACAAAGATAAGATGGGATTTCAAAACCTTTAATTTCAGTCCCCTAAAACCTTGGAATGTTGAACACTTTTTCAAATATGTACTGTGAATTTCTAATTCATTTGAGACTAGTCTATTCAGTTTTTTAGTCCATTTATTGACTGTGCTATTTGTTCTTTTAGTATCTAATCACAGAGCTCCTTTTAGATTCTAGATGTTAACCTCTCTCGAATGTGAGTTAGCACAGATTTCTCTCATGTCGAGCTGTCTCTTCAATCTGGTGATTACTGCATGTGCTATGCAGAAGTTTTTTGACTTAATGCAATTACATGTTTAAGTCCTTGGGGTTATTTAAGTGAAATAAATAAGTCTCAAAAAGAAAAAAAAAGCCCATCCTCTCTAATATAACTAGTCATGTTTAAAAAATTAGAGACTGGATTGTCCATCCCTAAATGAAACAACTATATCACACCTTGTGGTTGTTTGCATAATAATATTACTTAAAAGCTCACATATTTGAAAATGTGGTCCATAATTGGTAGAACTGTTCTGGAAAAAATATTATATATGGACTTTTTGGAGAAAGTGTGTCTCTTAAAATAAGTGATCTTTGCCGTTTTAAAAGTCTATGCCTTTTCAAGTTAGCCATCTCTCTTTCTTCTTTGTGCTTATGGATCAGATGTAAGCCCTCAGCTACTTCCCCAGAACCATGCCTGCCTGCCTGATGCCATGTTTCCTGACACAATGGTTATGGATTTTAAGCTTCTACAATCATGAACCCTGAATTAAGTACTTTCTTTTATATATTGCCTTGGTCATAGTAGTAGTGTCTTAGCACAGCTACTGAAAAGTAATTAAGACATACCTGCCCTTCCCTTAAGACTTAGGGCTATCAAGTGTAAGAGGGGTTAGAAAGAGTATAAGAGACACACATGTAGATTGACTATAAAGAAACTTTTCTGGACACAGCATGGAAGCTTCAGAGGAGGTGTAACAGCATCCACACTGTTCACAGAGGCTCAAATCAGGCTTAATTCTAGGATGGAGAGGAAAGGTGAGCATAAAGTCTCATCCTTAGCTGAAAAGCTATTAGGATGTGAAAAGTAGTGTCAAGTACTACAGTAAAGATAACAAGCTTATTGTATTTAGGATTTGGGAAAGAGGCCACTTCAAGAAGGGCATCCTAACCTAGAATAAATATTCTTCAATCAGACACACTGTACTAGTTACTTTTCTATTTCTGTGATAAATCTCAATGGTCAAGGAAACTAATAGAAGAAAGAAAATAGTTTTGCTTATGCTTCCACAGTGGCAGGGGCTGGGAAGCAGGCGGGCATAGCACCTGAGAGCTCACGTCTTAAACCACAAGCATAAAATGAAGAGAGCAAACTGGAAATGGCACAAGTCATTCAACTCTCAAATAATCAAGTAAAGCTAAAATGGTTAGTTGTTAACTTTTTCCAAGGTACACTTATAAAAAAATATTGATCTTAATTCAACTTAGCAGAATTGATTTATGGCCTGCCAATCTAAAACTACTTTATGGTTAGCTTATGTTTCACGTTATAGTGATGTATTAATTTCTATTTTTCTTGACTACTGAGACTCAAGTTTGTTTGAATTTTTCTGTGTTTTTGCAATAGACTGTCATCTATATGTGGCTTCATTTGTACACATCTGGAGCAGTCATGAACAAAAGGAAAGGCCTGTAGTGTGAAGATTTCACTGCTTTCTACTATTCTGGTGATAAAAGGCTGAATATATAAGATGAATATTTTAGTGATGTGCATTCTGGCTTCTGATATTCCAAGAGGCCCATGAGAATCTGAAAATATGAGGCTATCAAAACTCATTATCTATGAAATAGAGTACATTATTTTTAAATATGTGTACAAACTTTGAATGTTCTTTTCTAAGCCATTATTGTTGATATTAAGATGATTTTCATTCTACTTATTTTAAGATAGAGAGAGCTATAGGTCATGCTATTTTAATCATTTTAATTTATTTTATTGAAATATTTTACCTAAGTTTGGTTTTCAAAGTATAAATAAAAAAGATTACTGAATCTGACATTTTTCTGTAGAAGAAAATCTTTATTTTAAAATAAAATACTTGAAATTATTTTTAACATTGTTCCTTTAGAATCTACAATGAAATAAATGTCAGCACTGGTTGGCATTTGAAGAACAGAATTCATCTATTTTATGAAAAAATATAACTTTTTTGAAAATATTATACTGTCTATAAGTCTGTAAGTTATATGACTTGAAAATTCAAACCAAAAAGTGACTTCAGAAAATCATATAAAGAGTATAATTTCAAATGAAAATATTAAGAAATAATTTTGTTCACAATGAGCCTTAAAGATGGCCATAGTCATCAGGGAGAGGACGATTAACAGCCTTGTTATACAACTTTATAGGATGCTTGTGGGTATAGTTTGTTTCATTAGCCTCTCTGTGGCCTCAACAGAATTTAGCCTGGGCTCATTTCATGAATTCACTCATTAGCTTAGGACATCAGCACATATGCACGTGGCAGGCCATAGTACACATGTACTTCATCCTTTGTTCTCTTCTCCTCTGCCCTCCCTTCTTCTCTCCACTTCTCATGCTCTTGCTATTTTTCCACTGTTCCTTCTCTGTCTTGCTCACCCTAAAATCCAACCACAATTCTTTACTAAAGTATATTTTTTCCTTAAGAATATGCCCCATCTTTATCCTTGCACATCTTGCAGGCAAGACTAATTGCAGGTCTAAGGTTTTGTGACTACGTTATCTCAGTCTTTCCATTGGAATTCCTTTCTGGTTACAAGAGGCAGCTGCTTCAGATTGCATATCGCCCATTTCTAGGAGTCCTAGCTAAGGTTACCCTCAGAGACTCCTGGGAGCTTCTATTGTTCTATGCTTCTAGGTCTTCCCAGTGATCTGCCCCACCACTTATTGCATTACTCTCTGCTTCCATCCTCCCCTGACTTGATTCCACCAGCTCCTCTGCACACACCTTCCCCAACCAGTTCCCTCCATCCCTCCAAAACTCGACCCATGTCTTTTCTATGCCCCTTTCTCAGTGAGATTCAAGAGTCTCCTATTGGGCCCTCCTTAGCTTCTTTTGGGTCAGTGTTATATGACATTGTTATCCTGTACTTTATGGATATTATCCACTTATAAATGAGTATATAGCATGTTTGTCACTCAGGATGATATTTTCTAGTTCAACACATTTGCCTACAAATTTCATAGTGGCATTATTTTTAATAGTTAAGTAATGTTCCACAGTATAAATGTACTACAATGCTTATCCATTCTTCCTTTGAGGGACATCTAGGTTGTTTCTAGTTTCTAGCTATTACAAAGAAAGCTGCTATGAACATAGTTGAGCTAGTATCCTTATGGTGTCACTTTAACATTATTTGGATATATGCCAAGGAGTGGTATTGCTGGGTCTTAGGTAGAACTATATACCCAGTTATCTAGGAAACCATAAAATTGATATCTAAAATGGTTGTTCAAGTTTGTATACACACCCTAAGGATGGAACAGAAATTGAGAGACTGACTAACCAATGACTGGCCCAACACATACAATAAGAGACAGCCTACCTCTGACACTATTAATAATATTCTGTTATACTTACAGACTGGCACCTAGCATAATTGTCATGTGATAGGCTTCACCCAGCAAATGATTAAATAAAATGCATAGACCCACAGTCCAACATTAGGAGGAGATTAGGGAATGATACCAAAGAGGGGGAGAAAGGATTGAAAGAGCCAGAGATAAGTCAAGGAAATCACAAGAAAACTTACAGAATCAATTAACCTAGGCTTATAGAGGTTCACAGAGACTGAAGCACCAAACTGAGAGCATACATGGGATGGACTTAGGCCCTAGGCACATATGTAACAGTTGTACAACTGGGTTTTCATGTAGGACTTCGAACAGCAGAAGCAGGCTGTGTCTCTGACTGTTTTCTGTCTTTATTTCCCTTCCCCATAACTAGGGTGTCTTGCTTAGCAACAATAGGGTACCAATTCTACTGAAACTCCATATGTTACAGGGGTTTAATACTCATGGGAGGTCTCCTCTTTTGTGAGAAGAAAGGATATGAGGATAAGTGAGACTGGAAGTGCAAGGGAGGGACTAGGAGGAGTAGAGAGAGAGAAAGATGCAATTGGGATGTAAAGTAATTTTAAAAAAATGATTAATTGGAAAAAATGTGCCTTTTCTAGTGACTGTTTTCTATCTGCTGCTGGTCTTCACTGTTAAATTATTTAGTGGAAGAAAGTTTATTGAATCTGAAGGATTTTCTTTTTAGAAGAAAATCTCATTTTATAAATGTCACTTGAATACCCATCAAATGATCTAGATGAACAGCAAGCACATAATAGATGGGTAGTAAAACATCAGTAATTTCTACAACTCAATAATGCTTCCAGTCTACTTTTGTGCTTTGGTCACATTCTTATTCTAAGGGGTGTTTTTCATAGGTTGTGCCAGCCATCCTACCATATCATCATACTAGTCATCATCGAGGGAAAGTCTCCCAATCAAGTGCAAACATGAGCAATTATACTTAGCTTCTGAAGTGAGGAGAAGTGAGTCCATCTGCTGGGAACAGCTTTTTCTGGACAATGTTTCTTGCCTTTGCAATTGATATTTTATAAAACCTTGTGAAAAAGTAGTATATTTTCAATTTATTTCTTCACTGTAAGTGTAAGTTTTCTTTAAAAGAACTATGTAATCAAACTTCTATACCTTGGACTTCCCATGTAATAGTCTTTTAAAACCTCAACTTGGTGCATACATTTAATATTAAATTACATACTATTCCATGGCTTTGACCTAAAAGTGCATGTGTGTGTGTGTGTGTGTGTGTGTTTGTGGTGTTAGTTAAATAAAACAGCATTTATGGAAAGTAGAAGCACTGAAAGCAATAATTTAACAACAAAGGTAAGTTTCAGAAACAACATGTTAATATAGGTTGTTAATATATGTTTGGTTTTGGGATTTTTATATTCATTTATTTACTTTTGAGTACAAGTTAGGGTCAACGCAAAGTCAGTTAAGTAATTTATTTTCTCACAAAATTCTGTAAAATTTTTCTATAGAATAAAGTCCATTTCTTACCTTTACATACTTTCTATGCTATTGAATCAATACAACCAAGTGTTTTGTTAGGGTATTTAGACATCAGATTGAAAATCGACTGATGACAGACAATGATAAGTTCAGATGGAATACACAGGGAATGAAGTGGAAAATTCAAATTAGGTTCACTCTTCAACTAAACTACTTTAAGTCAGAATTGTTTTGTTCTTTAATATGGTATCAGTGCAAATTATTTCCAAAATTTTCTATAGCTGTTCACAGAATCCAAAAATGTGTGTTTATTTGCATGTTTGTGTGTGTGTGTGTGCATGTGTGTGTGTGTGTGTGTGTGTGTCTGTGTGTGTGTGTGTGTGTGCAAGAGAGAGAGAGACAGAGACAGAGACAGAGAGACAGAAAGAGAGAGAGGGAGATGGAGAGATAGAGAGAGACAGAGAGAGAGATATAGAGAGACAGAGAGAGACACAGAGAGAGAGAGAGAGACAGAGACAGAGACAGAGACAGAGACAGAGAATGGTGCAATGAATACATTTTAGTCTTAGTAATAGCATCTTCTTAGGAGGGCTGGTAACATGAGAAGTTATAAAAATCTTAAAGAGTGCCACAGACTCCATGAAGACATTGATATGGCAGTGATACTTTTAAAAGTCACTGTCTTGGCTGATTAATTTGAACATGAACAGCATGGTATAGTTTTATCTATTATGTCTTCTCTTAGCCTCAAAGTTCTGCTACACAGGAGAGTTGATTTATTCTGTAGAATTTTATTTTACCTAGTTTTGAAAAATTTAAATATGAACGGCCACATAAAATCTCATATTTGGATTTTAGAGTTTCATAAAATGAAGTGTGTGAATCATTTCCAAAACATCATATATTGGGATTCAATTTCTCCTCCCACTATCCAGATTTGACATATTCTCATTCTTCATTTTGGATTGTTGTAAAGGTAATTAAAATATCTTAGTAATGTTTCTCCTTCCAATAGGATTTTACGTTTATGGACATTTCAATGAATACATATATTGCTTAATAATAATATATTAATATATAATATATATTAATATAATGGTATATATATTACATTATTATAATATTAATTATATATATTATTAAGCAATATATATTCATTGAAAAGTCAATATATATTATTGAGTGATAAATTCATGATTGAAACCATGGACTTGGATTTCTCTAACCTCAGATTACCTACTTGTGAAGAGAAGTGAGGTAAAGGACTTATCTCCCAAGATTCTAATTTTGAACAAGCACAGTTGGCATAAAATTCTACCTACCTCATAGAAACAATCAATACTGAACATTGCAATAGAGTGTTTATCACTGGGAAACTGCTCACAAAGTAAGGATGAGGACAATCCTTTGTTTCAGGAGTTCATTTGTCTCAACGTGGCTGGTCTTTCAGTGTATAGAAAGACTAAAGCACCACTTCAGATTGCCTGAATTTTATATCATCAGTTAATGTCTAACTTCAATCACCTGAGATGTTTACATGTCTATTGATTTGGAGAGCTTCTCACTTATATTTTCCTCAAGTTCATATATCTTGGAATTTTTGCAGATTCTTGATTAGTTGTACTCCTATTGTAAATAATAATAATAATAATAATAATAATAATAATAATAATAAAATGGATTTAGGAGGACTAAATCAATCTTACCAATGGCAAAGGAAGAAAATGCAATATTTAGAGCTGGTTTCAATAACAGTAAGCCAAATTTAATTGAATTATTTTTAACCTATTTAGAGAAGCCATTGACCCCTTATTCTTAAAAATGACTCTTTAGAGAATAGTGTCAGAAAAAAATAAAATAATTGAATTAACTTTTCTAAAAACATACACATATCTGAAACTCAGCAATTCCATCAGTCTTTATTACAATCAACAGATTTCTTTTCTGCTCTTTTTATTATTGTTCATAGCTACCATTCTACTAATATTTAAACGTAAGTACGAACCAATACAGGAAATAGCAAGGCTATCTGAAGAACAACTAGACTCCTTCCCTCATCCCTCACAAGGAAAGCTGGCAAATCTAAGGGCTCCGAGAGCAAGAGGACCAATGTCTGATCATTTTCTTCCTGTCAAAACATAAAACTGGCCTGACCTATAGTGACTTTGAAATTAATCTTTCACTGCACTCTTTTTGAAAATTCATAAACCTCATTCATCATTTATACTTCATTTTGCTTTCCTATTCAGCAATGCATTTAAATTTTTCAGTCTCATCTTGATAAGCTTGATAAAATTCCAAGACTTTTTTTCCTTGAAAAATATTCACTATCTTATAATGTTTTTCCTGAAAACAAAACACTTCCTTTCATGTGAACAGAAGCTCTGGGTGGAATGCTTCCCTTAAGTATTTAGCTTCCCATGTGACTACACCAACTAGGAAGCCAAGAAAAGACAACTGTTAATTCCTGCCGGATACTTAAAACAGTTCTATTATCATATAAATGTCTTTACTTTGATTTTTAAAAAAGTTCACTGTGTTTGCTACAAAGAATGAATATTTGTGAAAGTGAACTTCCTAAGTACCCAGAATTCATCTGAGTTATTTCATACACGATTATGAACTAGATTCTTCCCTTCATAAATTTAACATAATATCATTCTTTCTTAAAACAATAAATATTTGTATTGATTTACTCTGTTATTAAGTGAGCTCAATCTTTTTTAAAAATAAACAGAGATTTTGTAAAAAAAAAAAAAATTGCTTTCTCCTATTCTTCTTTGTGGCATTTACCATACATCTGTAGGATAATCAAAAAGCCAAAGGCTCCATTCACACCCTGGAAAATTAGCTAGTGTGTGGCATAGATCCCTGAATGTGCTTCATGTTAATGCTTCAAATTACCAGAATAAATGACACATTTTAGTTATATTTGTAAATTGATCCAAGGTTTTTGCATTTTATTATATGAAAATCTTATGTTCATTTCAATTAGTTAAATTGTTTGTTGTCTGACAATTTCATTTATATAGTTTGTTGTGCCCATTCATGAGCCCTAAAAGACCACCAAGGAGCCAATTCCAACTCAGTCTCACTAGGGTCTTTTTATTCAAGCTTGGGCTTGAGCTCACTGCTGACCCTGACATAGCAGGATGGGAAGGTGAATCCCAGAGCCCAGTTTCAAGCAAGCATTTGTAGAGAACAAATATTGTGGAGTTTTTTTGCCCTTTAAAACTGGGAGCCAAATTATAAACTTTACTCCTGCTTTCCTCCAGATTGGTGGTTGTTAGAAAGTGAAAGTCCCAGGGGCAGTCTTGTTAGAGAGTAACCTGTTAATTAGTGCTGGTTTGTTGGGGGATAACCTGGAAACTGGTGCTAGATGCAGGCTTGTTAGGGGGTTACCTGGAAACTGATGCTAGGTACAGTTTCATTGGTTAACTCTAGTTAGCCTTACATCAGGTTCTCTAAAAAGGAGTCTGAACCCAAGACTGGTCTCTCATAGATAATGCATTGTAGTCATATGCATACACTCTGTCCTTACTTTCATACACTTAGTCATGAAACATCGTGTTATGAACCTTCCCTGTCCACTCACATACTCCTGCCTTTTCCACTGGAAAAAAATGTAATTTTTCACGAAGTCTTGCTCCTACTTTATGTCTCTTCTTATATGTGACTGGAAAATTAATTGAGATTGATTGCATAATACAGGAGCGAGATGTTTTTTTTTTTAGAAGAACATGGGCAACTCTCCTGTACCTCATTATCTATTTTTGAGAAATAAATTTAGGAGCAAAACTTTTAACTATGTGTAAGTGCCATTTAATTTGAGAATGCTACAATGGGAACACATTATAACTTATATTAACATTTATTTTATTTTAATGACTTTTTTATTTGAAAGAATAGAATAATGGTATTTTTGTAACATTTGTATGTGTTTGTAACTTGTTCTACTTAGTAACCTATCATTAGAACAACAAATCACATTTTCAACCTATGGAAAGTTTATACTATAGAACTGGAAAAATCACATTTTCAATATAGGATAGGGAGAAAAGCATAGTGCTTTCCATTGTAGTCACTTTGGAAAGTAACAAACATTCATTTTATTTAAACATTAAAATGTCAGTGGCCACTGCATTTGACTGATTATAATTCAGCAAGCTATCATTGATATGTAAGTCAGCAATGGAATAGGAATAGTAATTTGCTGTCCTCCATGGGGTCCATACCATTAAATGTGCTTTCTTTGAGATACAGATCCCTAGAGCAGCAGAGCTATATAGCAGACGTGTCCTTACCCCATACAAAACTTACAGTTATAAAAATAGAAAGCAAAACATTCGTGAATACCAAAGCAAATTTATTAAAGTCTATAGAGTGAAGTACATGACAGATGTTTATTGACAAAGTTATTTTAAGCATCCTGATAAAAATATAAACTGACGAAGTAGGTCAATTTCAAGTACCTATGTGACTTATTGCTTAGTTCTATAAGTCTTCTGAGCAACAGGTCTATAACCCCACCAGATGTTTGATGTTTATCTGCAAAGGAGTCAAAAATAATTATTAGACACCAGGGTATTAAAAACATGACATTGTATACATCTGTTAATAATCCTGGAATAGATATACCATTCTATTGAAAGAATAATACAATTACAAGTTCTGAAATAGACATATTTTAACAGTAGATTTCTGAAAGAAAATGAAAGCAGTAAATGTATAATAGTAATAAATCTGGATCTCAACAGTTCCTACACCAACCACACTTCTCTAGATATCATGATGCCAATGTAAAACAATCAGAAAGCTTCAATGAACCTGAAGGTGGTGGGGAAGAGAGATGAAGAGCTAGGGAAGAAAATAATTAAAACTAGAATAAGCCTTTATTTTACATTTTATTTTGATACCTTGAATAAGTGAGAAATTGAAAATATGCTTTTGACCAAACATTATATTAAAACCTGGTTCATATGAATAATGAACTAAACAAAAAAGAAATGATAAAAAATGCAGACAATCTGAAATCATCAAAGGCATGTGTGACATAGGAAAGTAAAGTCTTCCTTGCTAGAACAAAACACCAACGTTACAGAGGAGTAGGGTCCACAAAGCTGTCTGTAGGGTGTTGAATGAGAGTCACCCTGGCTAGAAGTTGAGATGACATTCAGACTTCAGCCTAATAATAACAGTCACAGGGTAAGACCTGAAAACCAGAATGGGAAGACATAGAGAGCTAAGGACCAGCCTCAGTTCAGTCATTTGTGAGTTCTAGAGAATGGAAGAATTGGACAAGCACAAAATCAAGAATCTCAGGCAATAATGCAGGTGCAGGCTGACAGGTGACTTATTTTTCTGAAGCTGTGTTAAGTGACAGTTCTCCCCCTACCCTGCTTTCTCTCATGTTTTTTTCCCTCTGAGTTCACCTCAATGTTTTATTGGTTTCACATTTCCTTGTTATACAATAATACATAATCAAAAGCCTTTTTCATTATTTTTCCTTAAGCCCATTATTTTTCCTAAAAAATCACATGCAACTCTGCCACCAGAAAGCACAATGCACAAACAAAGTCACAGTTCAGTGTGTACTAAAGCAAGTTATGCATTAACTTTTAACTTTCAGATAAACTTCCAAGTCACAGGTCATCTGGGCATAAACTTGAGGTTACAGCATTAGCATGAGAACACAAAGGTGTTAAACAGGTCAGGGTAATATTAACATTTTTAACTTGTCTTAGATTTGAAAAATCTCTTTATTAAGCTCATCCAAATGTCTATTTCTACAATACTTTTCAAATTCTTTTTTATATGAAATATTAAATCCTCTTGCAGCTTTCCCCAGGACTCCTTCACAAGCCCAAGTTCTATCTCTTAGAACTTGTACCCTAGTTTCTTTAGGCAGGGGGTTCATATCATTATGCTCTAATCTTTCCAGGAAGGTAAATTCACTAATCCAACATCCCCCTTGAGGGGTCCAAACACTTCTATCCATCCTGTATCTTTTTTATTGAACATATATCTCCCAAGTCACCCTAATAACATTTATAGATCAAACTTTCTATTATTAGAGATTTTCTGTCATGGGTGTTCACACTATTGCTCACTAACCCATTAGACCCAATGACGTCTTCCTTTATCTTGTCCCTGGATTTTTTATGAACATCCCAATCCTTAGTGACCCAGGCCCCTTATTCCCTTATTTCCTAGAGATATTCAATTCTCTTAACTACTAAAACTTCGAGTTTCTCAAAAACATTTCCTGCTTCAAATCTTTCCTGATACAACTTAATCCTCACAAGTCAGCTAAAATTTCGAGAACAATTAAGGCAGCCAGCCTCCGCCTCTAGAACCCTTTGTCCAGTTATGCCTGGGTTGGCTGTTTGAATGGCGAGGGCTAGAGGAGTTTGTTCCTAGTAGACATCAGAGCCATTCTCTTCTCTAGAAATTTTTATGAAAGTTATATTTGAGGACAAATATGGTATAAAAAAAAAAAGGGAAAACAGGCAAACATACAAGAAAGAGCAGCACCATGTGTATACTAGAAACCACAGATGCATTATTCAGGTTGAGGGTGAGCCCACAGCTGAAACTGTGTCATATAGCCATGTTGGCCATTGTGTTGCACTTGACAGAGAGGACTTGGGATAGAGAAAGACTGAAAAAGATCCAAGTTAAGCATCTTTACCTAAGATGGAGCCTCTGCTACGCTTTGATGGGACTCTTGCAGTCAAGTGAAAACTGAAGACCAGCCTACTCAGGTTTGACAGGAAAGAAGATTTCCAGAGCTGACTTTTTAAAAATCAAGTACATCAAAGCTCTTTGTTTTCTGTAGCTATTCTGTTGGGGTTGTTTGCTTGCTTGTTTGTTTGACACATCCCAACCACAGTTTGCTCTGCCTCCTCTTCTTTAGTCCCTCCCTTCAGATCTTCCCCACACCCCCATCTACTCATCTTCTGGTTTCTCTTCAGAAAAAGCTAGGCCTCACGTGGATATCAACCAAACACAACATATTAAATTATAGTAAGCCTAAATACCTCCCCTATTATTAAGGCTGGACATGGCAATCCAGTAGAAAGAAAGGGACCCAAAGCAGGGAGCAGAGCCAGAGCCAGTCCCTGCTCCCACTATTAGGAGGCCCAAAAGAAATGAAGCTAAACAACTATAACCTATATTTAGAGGGCCTAGATCAGACCTACATAGGTTCCCTAGTTTTTGGTTTAGACTCTGGGAGCTCCTGAGAGCCTGGGTTAGTTGATTCTGTGTGTTTTCTTGTGGTATCCTTGACCTCCCACCCGGGCTCCTACAATCCTCCCTCCTCTTGAGACTCCAGCTGATGGTGTCTGCATCTGTTATTATCAGTTTCTGGATAAAGCCTCTTTGATGTTGATTATTATGCTAGGCTCCTGTCTAGCAGAATATCATTAAGAAACATTTTATTCACTTTTCTTTAGTCATTTTGGCTTGACTCTATCCTAGGTCTCTTGGCTAGCTATCCTCTGTTTCTTGGTCCTCTAGACAAGGCCCTCAGGTGTGCACTCCATCTTTTGGCATAGGTCTCAAGCTGTTCCAGGCATTGGTTAGTCACTCCCACAATTTCTGTGCTATGTTTACCACAGCAAATCTTTTTAGAAGGAAAATTGTAGGGTGAAACTTATGTGGCAGGGTTGGTTTCCCGATCCCTCCAATGAAGTCTTTCCTGATTACAGAAGAATAACAGCTCAGGCTCTGAATCCTCCATTGCTAGAAGTCTTAGCTATTGTTACTCACATAATTCCAGGAAGTTTCCATTGCATTAGGTTTTTAGCTTGTCCCTGAGATGTCCCCAAATTCCAGTTGTTCTCACAGTACCCTCTCTTTCAATCTCCCCAACTGTTTGCACCTGTTACAACCATGAATTTACCTGCTATCTATTATGTTTCCCTCAAAGGGAGAGTCAAGTCCATCCCCTCCATCTTTGTTACTAGCATACTCTTAAGGCCGATAACAAGCCAGAGTACTGTCATTTAAGAGTGGTCCATTTGCAAACTAGAGAATCTGTGATAGATGGACCTCATCTACTAAAGCAAGAGGAGGTAAACTTGGACCATTGTAGAATGATCACATAAATGAAAAAACCAGTAAATGGTGTGCCTGGTTTCCTAAAAGGCTCATATTGTCATTTGAGTAGAAGACATTTTATAAAGTCTATGTTCTAGAATAAGATAATAAATAAATGAGCACAATATTTATTATCCAGCTACCTACCTACTTATAATATATCTATTATTTAAGGAGGACATTCATGAAGTCCCAAGAGAGCGCTGCCATCTGACTATAAACATTCTTCATTACATATCTGTTATTCAGCCAAGTTTTTTCTGAGTGGTGAGTTATAAGTAGCATCTCATTAATGAGTAAGGCAATCAAATCAGTGTATAGTAAGCTACACTTATACATGTATGTATGTATGAGATGGGATAGAGAGACACAAAGAGAGAGAATAAAGTAATTGATTTATAAGGAGATTTGTCACTTTGCAAAACTCTTTGTCATCACATTAAAACCCAGTTTATATTTCTGAAAATATAAAGACTACTCCATGAAAAATATATTTCATGTAATTAGATGATTTTGAACATCTGTAAAAAATATTCAGCAAGTAGGATGCATGATTCAAGTTGCATTGCGTGGAAATCTCAATGGTACATCTGAACTGCATACAAGGAAGTGTTGGACATTGAAAGAGAAGTAGAAGCTCCATGCAGCATCTGGAGAATAAGAGGAACTAACTACATGAACATATGGGTTGAACAGAAAGCCCCTTGCCCTCAGCCTATCACACAGGTAGAGTCGGACACAGAAGGATTGGGAATTTCAAGCCAGCATGGGATGTAGGCTGTTTCAAAATCAAACAACAACCCAACAGAAAACATTTAAATATACATAAAAAGGAAACATCTTGAAACTTTCAGAACAAAACAGAATAAAACAACAAAGGTTTAACAACAAAATGGGAACTGGGCACAGGAAACTACAAAAATCTCCCTTCGTTCCTAACAGAATACACATACTAATTAAGTAAGAGCATAAGATTGTATGGCATGAGGGTTTTCTCAGAGTGTCTCTCTGTGAAAGCCTAGTGTAATATTGAGGCCCCAGAAAGAAGGCTCAAGATCTGTATAAGAAAGGAGCAAGTTGGCCCAGGAAGCCTAGAAACTCTTCCAAGCTCGGATAGACTATAGAAACCAACCAGCCAGAAGTAGGAAGCGCTCCCACTTCCTAATGAAGGGAAAGGCAGATGTTGTGAAAATGGCATGTATAGGTGTGGGACTCCTGTGCACATGGCTATTGATCCTTGGCTATTTCAAGTTCTTTACCCCATTTCTATTCTTAGGAATGCTTTCCAAATCTTTAATACAGTTTCTCTATTCCTATCATGTATACTATGTATACCTGGTTCAGTTCTTTGCTCTAATCACACAAGAATCCAGAAATCAGCAGGCATCTTCTGGACAAAGATCTGTTTCTTAGATTTACTGATGGACAGTCATCCAGGAGATTCATGGAAAATTCTTTCAGTGTTCTTTCTTTTTCTTAACAAGCACCGAAGATCATGCCATATTTGCTCTTTTTATTCCACCACCATTTTCTTTTTCTCTGGATCCCTCAGGAATGCTGACCAAGCTCATCCATGTGGCTTGATCATCACCTGCGAGCACTGGATTCAACTATTCTTCTTTTATTTCTGAACCTATGGCATCCTGCGGTAAACCTGAGGCCAAGCAGAAGTGATTAGGACTTAGTCAGGAAGAAAAAAAAAATGTCTATTGCCAACAGCTGAAAGAATGGAAACAGGCAACCTTGGGAGGTAGGAGGTGGGGGGACCCTTTAGAACATACCAGAGACCTGAGAGGTGAGAGTCATTCAGGAGTCAAAGGGGGATTCTTTAGATTAAATGCTCAACAGTGGGGAGAGGGAACTTGTAGAATCTATCTACAGTGGAAGGACAGGGCACCAAGTGGAGGGATGGGGTTGCCATCCCATAGTCAAGAGCTCTGACCAGAGTTGTTCCTTTCTAAAGGAACTACAGGTATAGAGATGGAGAGGAGACTGAGGGAGGGAAGGTTCAGTGACTGGCCCAAATTGGAATCCAGCTTATGGGTAGACTCTGAGGCCTGCTACTGTTACTGATGCCGTAATGAGCTTACTGACAGGACCCTAGCATGTCTACCTTTTGAAAGGCCCAACAGTCAGGTGAAAGTGTCAGATGTAGATACCTACACCCAACCAATAGACAGAAGCCAGTGACGCCTGTGGTTGAAATTGGAAAGGGCTGGAAGAAGCTGAGGAAGAGGGTGACCAAATAGGAGGACATATTTTCTAATAACAAAGGGAAATGTTTTAAATTGCCATATGTTTGGGCTGCAAAATTATTTATCATAATAAAATACCAATACCCCCTTACTATAAATTAATAAAGGAAGAAAGAAAGAAAAATAAATAAATAAATATAAATAAATAAATAAATAAATGGGCACACAAGACATATAAAGAGTAGAAATTCCAACGATCTAAAACTTCCTATGTTGTCATAGTTAGGTCTCTATTGTTGTGATCAAACATCAGAAAATAAAACTACCATAGGCAGAAAAAGTTTATTTCATTTTACTTCTTATGGTCTATTATCTGGAGAAGTTAAAGCAGAAACCTAGAGGCAGGAAGTGATGCAGAAGCCTTGGAAAAGTGATACTTTCTGTTTTGTTCCTTGTGACTTTCCCACTTTGCATTTTTGTAGCCCGCAGGACTACCAGCACAGAGCTGGCACTGCCCACAGTGAGCTTGTCCTTTACATATCAAATATCAGTCATGAAAAGGTATCACAGGCTTGCATTCAAGCCGATCTAGAGGTGGGGTTATTTTCTAAATTGAAGTTTCGTCTTCATGAATGACTCTAACTTGAATCAGGTTGACCTAATTATTGAGAACAATTAACCCCATGTTAAGTTGATGCACAAACACATTATTATAATGAACCCTCTTGGTTTATTTTAGGACTTCATATTAATAACAATATCACAATATAAAATATCCCAACTTTTACAAGCTCACAGCCTGTACAACTTCAAGTACTTTGAAAAGTTCACTTTCTTTAATAAGAGCATCCAAAATCTCTTTCAAAGTTTTGCCAGAATACCCATAGTCTCTGTAAAACTCCAAAGTCTATAGCTCCAGGAGGAAATAAACAGAGCGTAATCACAGTGTGAAAAAAGCAGAATCAAAAGTCAACACTCAGTATCTAGGATTGACTCTTCCAAAGAGCGCGGTCATTTCTCCAGCTACACAGATTATATACAGAGCTTGTGTCACACAGTTTGTCTCCTAGGCTCAGGCTTGAACCTCTCCACAGCCGCTTTTGTCATTAGTATATCCAGTGTCCTGCCATTTCCAAAATGTCCTGGTTTTCGGTTGCAGCTGGACTACACTTTCAACAATTGCCTTTTTGGGGCACTCTTAGGGACACTAATTCTGCCACGTTATTCCTCAGGTTTCTCCAATCTTGGAGCTTCTACTGCACCTGAAGCTATACCTCCACCACTGCCTTTCTTCAGGGACTCCAGCCCTGCCACACAGTGCCACACCTCAGCTGTTCTTTATGACTCCTTCATGTCATCAAAGCCAGCACCACCTGATTGACTCTTAGATATGAAAAAGTTCATCTCTTAACATGAGATGCAGTCTTGACCCACTCTGGATGACAGCTTCTATGTGTTGACCTAGAGGAAATACTTCCCAGAAGATTTCATCTCAGTGATGTTTTTCTCTAATTAATCATAGCTGATTCTCTTGCCCTGGCTGAACAACATCCATTGTCCAGCAAGACAAGTGATTCACTTCAGTGGTTCTTGTCAACTATTAATCACAGTTGATTGTTCAGCCACAGCTGACCAGAACAGAAGATTCTTAATTCAAAATATCACATAAACAGCTTTGATAGATTCTTTGACAGACACCTAAACTTCCAGTCTGAAAACTTCATAAGCCTGGATTCAGTTGTCTGCCTTTCTTTCAACACTCTTATCTACCAAGCTTCGAGAGAACAGCCCACTGATCTTTGAATATTCAACAGCTTTCCAACACAAACCTCAAAGTACTTTTGCAATCCTCCACAGAACACAGATCCTCCTCAGGTCTGTCATAACAATAGTCTACTCTCTGGCACCAATTTAAATTTTAGTTTGGATTCTGATAGTTCACATAAAACACCAGGAGTATAAACAACTTGAGAAAGGATTTATTTTGTTTTTTACTTCTAAGTTGTCTATCAGGGAGAAAAAGTCAAGGTAGGAGTCCAAATAGGGCAGAGATCTGAAAGCACAAACTGATGCAGAGACTATGAAGAAGTGGTAATTACTTGCTTGCACCTTTTAATTTACTCAGCCTATTTTCTTCTAGTAGTCAGTACCACCAGGCAAGGTATAACACTGCATACTGTGAACTGCTTCCTTCCACATCAAACATCAGCCAAGAAAAGGCATCTGTAGTCCTTCGGAAAAAAAAATGGTCCCCGTGGGCTCATAGGAAGTGGTAAAATTAGGAGCAGAGGCCCTATTGGAGGAAGTGTGTCATTGAGTGTGGGCTTTGAGGTCTCAGATGCTTAAGCAAGGCCTAGTGGTTCCATTTTCTTCCTGTTGTCTGTGGATCCAGATGGAGAATTCTCAGCTACCTCTCAAGCAATATATCTGGTTGCATGCTTCCATGCTTCCAGCTATGATGATAATGGACTAAACCTCTAAAACTGTAAGCTGGTCCTCATAAAATGTTTTCCTTTTTAAGTGTTTCTGTGGTCACAATGTCTCTTCACAGGAAAATAACCCTAGCTAACACAGAATCACAGGACAATCTGGTGTGAGTTTTTAAATTCTTATGAAATTACTCTAGCTCATGTCAAATGGAAGGATATACATGGAAGGATAATATTTAGTCCAATTTACTTTGTGTATCTTTAGGAGATAACAAAAGATCTGGGAAGAAAGTTTCTGTGAAAGTTTGTTCAAAGTCCTAATGACTTGCAGAATGCACAGGTTCTCCTGGATCAAAAGCTCGCAACCTATTGCTTGGTATTATACAACCCCACTAAGGTCCCATAGATATAGATTAATGCTAGAACCATCAGCACTGGGCAACATGTGCTAAAAAACCTAGTAACAATAACTAGATTAGGAGTTAATTCACTTAAGAGTTAAAAATAGGGGTGTTCTAGGGAGGGGAAATGGGGAAAGAGGATGACATCTGAAATGTAAATAAATATAATATCCAATAAAATATCTTGCTCTATTTTTCATTGCACTGAATTAGATTTTGGGGGAGTTTACCAAACTTGAAACCTCATCCTAAAAATAAAAATTTTGGCTTGATATACCCTGTTGTCTGGGGAAACCTTCAGAATTTATCAGTGGTGATTCAGACCAAACAGACTCAGCTGTTGGAGACTGAACAGGTATTATAAAGTAGCTAGCAAAGAAGACTGGAAAGTCCTAGGATCACAGACTGCCTGTAACAAAACAGAATCCAGGAGGAAAACTCCACAACCTTGAAGTTACATACAAAGGATCAGAACCCACAGAACTCGTGGCCCAAACTTTTGAGACTTGGACCTTATCTAACTCTCTACCTTACTCCAATTGACAGATGTACCTATCTCTTTATATATTGTCTGTAATTTTATCACTGTTCATGTATTCCTGATTCAGTTTTTTGTTCCAAAATAGAAGTACCTGACTATGTCCTCAGGTGCTCTCTTGACTTAAAATTGTACCTGTAATGATGGGTTTCTGAACTTGACTTTACCTCCATCAGAATGCAGAGATAGCCTAACAGGAAACTAATTTCTGGGCAGAAGGGCAGGTAGAACTTCCAGGTCTCAAGAGGACAAAGAGATGGGCCATGTTTTGGAACAAGAATTATAAAGCAATCATGTAGATGTTGGGGCAGCCAAGGCCTCTGGCTCCATATTTTTTCAATGGGGTATGTCAGAGGTGTTTGTAAGGGGCTGATTGAAACAGGTCATTCAGGTTGGGGCAGAGGTAGAGACAGAGATGGTGGTTTGGTAAGGACACACATTTCCAGGCAGGAGGTATCTGCACCCAACAACTGTGCCCTGAAAAGCAAGCAGTAAAGTGACTGAGTGTGTGTCCTTTATCCACAGATTCTAGGGATAGTAACAAGTAGTGATATGGTAACATTGCTAATCCCAGAGCAAGGCAGATAGGAAAGAGAAGCCAGGTCAGTTCTGGAGGCACCAGTCCAGTTAAGCCAGGTGGAACAAAAGGGAGCCACAGGGGCTGTTAGTGTGGTCCCAGTTCCTGGGCTAAGGTAGCATTGTGATTTTAAAACATCATGCAACACTACACCTCCTCGCTTTTATTGAAAATAGATTTTTTTCATACAGAATATTCTGGTTATATTTTACCTTCCTCTAACTCCTTTCTGTGCACCCAAGCCCACACCCTTTCTTTCTCACGTCAGGGCTATAAAGAGGCATCTAAATATATCACACATTTGATTAACATCTTAAGAGAAATGACTGAAAGTACTTCCGTATCACAGTGACTTTAGTGAACCATCAAAACACTTGACAAATCCTAAGATAATGGTCCCAGATCAGGAACAATCAAACCACAGACAGATGAAGAAAAGGGCAATCATTACTATGTGGACTGAGTCATGCGTTTGCTTTTCTCTCATGATGATGTTGTCCGATTTTAGTTCACTATTTTTCAGTTATCCCCACTGTAACTGAAAGGTAGCTAGTAAGGAACTGATAGCCTTAAAAGATAGCTTCATATGAATCTTATGTAGTAGGTGACTCATTGAAAGTCTATACTTAGGGATATTTGCTTATATACGAGTAGAAATCTTTTCCATTTTCTTCTTGACTATAAAAATATTCTGTAGAAAAAAATAATGTTAGTTTTACTTTCAGTGTTTCTTACTGGGATAGAAGCCACCCAGAAAGGTGATTTATGACAGCCTTAATTTCTATAGTTTTCTGCTTCTAGCTAGCTAAGGTAAGATCTAAGAAGAATGGACATTTATGCATGTTTTCTGAGTTAGAAATATTTTTAGTTTCTAAAAAACCTTAATAGCAACTCTGGGTTTCATGTAGGTCTCCAGGACACAGTTAGATATCTTTCATTAACAAAACAAAGAAAAATAAGTAGCAAAAAGTTGCTTACCTCTGTGTCAGTAACCTCTACATGGCAGATCCTGAAATAATGACTTAATGTCAAGATCAACCAGACCATAACCAACCAAGACTGCCTGAACTGCTACCATGGAAATTCCAAGCCTTGCCTTAGTGTATCTTTTATGTGTAACAGTAGGACTGTGGCCTTTTAGCTCAGCCTTCTAATTTGGAAGAATCACATTCCTGACAGAAAGATATTACAAAAAGAAACTATTGTAGTGGATTTTCCCTGTCAGATTTTTGAAATGATGGACCTTAAGAAACTTTAACCTCATGGTGGAAGTAGGAAAAGACTGACCCTGATACCTGCTCAGATGTGGGAGATTATCTCTCAACAAAGATATATTTAGACCTTGCCAGACTATCTTCTGGGAGAAACCAGAGACAGAACAAGAATAAGCCTGTATTGGGTGGTACCAAATCTAGACCACAGAAGCTCAGATGTACATAACACTAGCATGTCATTTAACTTGAGCCTTAGGTCAGAATCACAGACTTGGAAAGTCACTAACTAGAGTATCTCTATTCCCTGTGTGGAAATACTGGCTAAGCCTCCAGTTTCTGCTTTTCATGATTTTATGACTTTGTAATAAAAATAATAATTTAGTATATATTGTTGGTGTTTCTCATTTTTCCCAGCTCATTTGGAAATAGCACATTAGGGATGCCAGAATCCAGGCTCTGACCTTAAAGACTCCTGTGTCAGAAGGGCATAAATAGGGAAGGAGGGACACTGATTCTAGTGACTATCAGGTAACATGTTCTGGAGTAAAAAAAAAAAAAATAGAAAAATGATGATTAGGTTGTTACAAGCATAAAATAAACATGTTAAAAAATCTTAAATATTGTAATCAAACCCTATAATCCAGAGTCAGTGCTTGCAATAATATATTAAAGAATTTGTAGGCTTTATAGGTCAATATGCACAATTTTAATTTCCAGAGGAGAATCACACAAGAATGATAAGGACAAAGAATGAGCAAGGAGATAGGCCTCGTTTCATTCTTGTGAACATGTTTCATTGTCAAACTCAGACTCCTACCCCCAACACACACACACACACACACACATACACACACACGCACAATCAATAGTATATAATAATGTTTTATTTTACTGGGTATCTTAGTCAGTTTTCCATTGGTGTGAAGAGAAACAATAACCAACACAACTCTTTAAAACAAAATATTGAATTGGGTTCACTGGGGGCTTGTTTAGAGTTCCAGAGGCTGAGTCCATTATTCTCACTATAGAGATTAAGGTGACATGCAAGACACCAGAGCAGTTGCTGAGAAATACATTCTGTTGCACAGACTAAGAGAGAGATGAAACTAGGCCTGATATAGGCTTTTAAAACCTTAAAGCTCACCCCTGTTGACACACTACACTTATCAAGACCATACCTACTCCAAAAAGACCACACCTCCAATTACTTATAGTCCTTCTCAAATACTGCCAGTCCATAATGAGCACAGAGGCCTAATCAATTTTTTAAAAAATCTTTTTGGAAGGCTATATCCTTAGCTCACTAGTACACAGCTACCTGGCTCCAGACTCTTTGTTCATTCTTCAGTATTGTTGCAATCTATTTCTCAATCAATATTCTCTTTTCATAAATCTTACTCTATTTCCTTGAACTATAAATACTATGTTTTAATTTGGATATTTCTCATATCCAAATAAGAGTGAAATAACAGTGTGAATGATCATAACAACAATAAAATCAACACCTGCATTGTATACAGTGATAGCACAAGGAGAAAAAGAACCAATAGTTCATATTAAAATGTATATTTCAATAGAAACAGCCATAAATAAGTAAAACAGGTAAATGTTTTTGATTGTTGAAAAATTATATAGGCAAAATTTTTTACGTAGTATGTCTTGTATTTCCTAGAAGTATTGGTCTCGTGTTGCCTGAAGGCAATGGTAGGAATATTCTCCTGAGAATAATGAAAATTTGTTGCATTAAAAAGTGAAAACTCACTGAAGGCCTAAAATCAGCAATAGGCCTGTCATACATGTATACTAACACCAAGTCTTGAGTCTCAGTGGATAAATATTGAAACAGATGGCTATAAGCTAATGTCAACAGGCAGCTTTCGTGGAAATTTACAAGCCTGAGTAGTCATAGACCTTGTAAATAGGTAGCCTTGGCAGACAATACCAACTTAGATAAGGACAAGCGAGTCATAGGCAGAGTCATAGTGACTTGTCCCCTGAACCTTCACCCAGCCGATATCCGATTCTGAAAGATATCTGTATTCCCCCTGAACACCCACTCTCCAGTGTCATTTCCATCCCTACATCCTGCCTTTCTGTGTTTATAACCCCTGTGTGAATGAATTACGATTTGAGAAAAAAATATTTAAATAAAAAAATTATTATTTCAATGAAAAAAAAAGTGAAAACTGCTTGTTGGACCTCTCAGAGGGCAGTCATGCTAGGCTCCTGTCTGCAAGTACATCACAGTATCAGAAATAGTCTCAGGGCCCTGGGCTTCCCCTTGAGCTGAGTCTCAATTTGGGTCTGTCACTGGACCTTATTTCTCTCATGCTCTTCTCCATTTTTGTCCTTGCAGTTCCTTCAGACAGGAACAATTCTGGGTCAGAGCTTTTGACTGTGGTATGGCAACCCCATCCCTCCAGTTGGTCTTATCACTCCCTTGATGTGATGTACAAGGGACTATACAAGTTCTCCCTCCCTACTGTAGTACACTTCATCCAAGGTTCCTCCCTTTTAGTCCTGAGAGTCTCTCACCTCCCAGGTCTCTGGTACATTTTAGAGCCACCCCCCCACCTCCTACCTCCTGAGGTTGCCAATTTCTATTCTTTCTGCTGGCCCACAGGCCTTCAGTCCTGTTTCCCCCCAATACCTAATCATGATTCTCCTTTCTCCTCCCTGTCCCCTCTCCTACCCACGTCCCTCCCTCCCTCTGCCCCTCATGACAAGCAGCTGAAAGAGTCAGATGCAGATACTAACACTCAACCAATGGACAGAATCTGGGGACACCTGTGACTGAATCAGGAAAAAGCTGGGAGAAGCTGAGGAGGAGGGCAGCCACATAAGAAGACCAGCAGTCTCAACTGACCTGGAGCCAGAAATCTCTCAGACACTGTGCCACCAACCAGGCAGCATATACCAGCTGATATGAGGCCTCTGACACATATACAGCAGAGGATTGCCAGTCTGGCCTCAGTGAATGAAGATGCACATAACCCTTAACAGACTTAAGGTCTTAGGGAGTGGGGAGGCCTGTTGAGGTGGGAGTGGGAGGGTGGGGACATCCTCTTGAAACCTGTGGGGTGGCTAGAGGGCGGTATGAATGGGCAGCAGTTGGGTGCACATCAGGAGGAAGATAAATTCTGGACTGTAAAAAAAGGATTAAATAATAATGATTTAATAATAATTAATAATAATTTAGATACTGTTGGATAATCAAAACAACCCAAGTCAAATAATACCAACCTAAATAATTTACTTATTAGAATATACAAATATTTTAAAAGTGTTCCAGTACTGAGAAAAGTTCAATGATGTCAAGACTTGTGGGGCAGTGAGCTGTGAGAGGCAGCTGGGTACTTGGTCAAGAGCAGACATCGAATCCTAAGGGGAGGGTAGGTGTTTAGCCTTGCTCCTGGGCCCTGGTTTTTTTCCTTTCAGTCAGGACAGCCCTCTACAGCTCCTCCAAAAGAGAGGTTTGTATAATATAGCACAGGTAGAGGTTGTGACACAGAGCCTCAAGAGATCTCCATATTAATGGGTTACCTAAAGGACAGAGGGCATGGCCAATCCTTCCCAGACCCTCCTACTTACAAAAAGTATTTAACCTCAAGCCTGACCTGAGGACTCAGAGTACAGCTTCATCCACTTTCCGCCATGACAATAAACCTTTTAAAACCATGGACTTTCTCTCGTAATTGGGGCCTGCTGAGGAGAACCATAGAGGGCCTTCAACTAATGAGCTGCCACCTAATCTCCCACTGAGGACCTCTCTTCTTCCAGCCATGGAGGCCCGCCAACTCAAGCAAGCTAGCCAGCTGAGCCAGCTATGACCCAGCCAAGCGAGTTGCCTTGACCAAGAGTCTCTACCCTGTGCGGTGCTACCACCAGAGCTTCTCTCCCTCACCCCTCTTGGCTGCGGGCTGGTCCAGCCTGTATAGCCCCCTTCTCAGTCTCAGTCCTTCTGTGGTCTCCCAGCAGCCTCTGGGAGCCCAAGGGCTGAGACCACCAGTCTCCCGCCAGCAGCTTCACCCAGAGATCCTTAATCCAAGAACTCCGTCCCCGCAGGACCTCAGACTGGGATCTCCCCACACCCACAACTCAGCCTCACAGATCCCATGCCTACACGTGAGCGAGCAAGTGAGCTACAGACCCACAAAGACTAAAATGAAATTATATAATTATATAATGATACAACATCATATGGAAGTCTACTGCCAGGATCTAGAAAAACTCTTGTACTGTTCAAATCTTTGTCTCTAATTCTTTATTAGTCCACACTAGTACTGCAACAACGGGCACCAATAAGAGGTTAATTCTTTTCTTATTCTAAAAGGAACAAGCAGGTAAATTGAAATAACTTCCTCATCCCTCACTAGATGAAAACATAACACTTTTCTTTTTACAAACGGGAAGGCTAAATTGCTGATGAGGAAAAAATCTCCATCAGTACAATCAGTTAACCCAAGCTATTTATTGTTTTCACAACAACTGAATCTCCAGAGAAAAAAGAAACTAAACCCACATGCATGTGTCTCAGACAGAGGTAGTCTTAGAAGATTTAATGAACAACAGTGAGCAACAAGGTGAAGGTTGTTTATTTTATGACAAAGATTTGTGTGATTTTTTTTCTTACTAACACAATGCTAAATAATGAGAATAGCTGATAGTTTGTGGCCTTTAAAGAAGAGTTTGAGTCCTTGTTCTCAATGTTTCAATAAAGACCCATAGTCTCTGTCCATGTTAGCTTTATATCAACTTGATGCAAGTGAGAGTTTACTGTAAGGAGGGAATCACAAATGAAAAATCACTTCCATAAGATATGGGTATATGGCATTTTCTTTATTAGTGATGACTGGGGAAGAGCCCAGCACTTTCCTGGTGGAACCAGCCCTGGGCTTGTGATCATAGGTTCTATAAGAACGCAGACTGAGAAAGCCATGAGGAGCAAATCAGTAAGCAGCATCCCTCCACGACTTCTGTATCAGCTCCTGCTCCCAGATTTCTGCCTCATTTGAGTTCGTTTCCTGACTTCTTTCAATGATGAAGTGATATGGAAAAGTAAGCCTAACAAAACCTCTCCTCCCCAAGTTTCTTTGGTTATGGCATTTCATCACAAGAATAGTAATGTGATAAACACATTAAAGGCTAACAAAAATAGGCAAAAGTCATTTTAATATACCTTCTTTTTATCTATCCTTATATCTAATATGCTATTTCAATTAGTAAAAAAATGAATAGGAAGATTTGTTCTGGCATATCTTTTTTTTCTTCTTTTTAATTTTTTCTCAAATCATAATTAATTCACACAGGGGTATAAACACAGAAAGGCAGGATGTGGGGAAGGGAATGACAGTGGAGTGTGGGTGTTCAGGGGGAATACAGATATCTTCAGAATCGGGTATCGGCTGGGTGAAGGTTCAGGGGACAAGTCACTATGACTCTGCCTATGACTCTCTTGTCCTTATCTAAGTTGGTATTGTCTGCCAAGGCTACCTATTTACAAGGTCTATGACTACTCAGGCTTGTAAATTTCCACGAAAGCTGCCTGTTTACATTAGCTTATAGCCATCTGTTTCAATGTTTTGGCATATCTTATTTTATTTTTTAGTATGCAAGTAATGTTATAGAAGCAAGATCATTTATTTGAACCAGTTTATTCTACACAGACAAACTGTATCTGTCCCCAAAATATTTTATATTGGAATCATATCCTCTCTTATAATGTATGAAATTTTCAACTAACCAATACTGCCTATGAAACACCCTAGTAGTTAGCAATCTCCAAACTAATGTATTTTCTTCATGGAAGGAAAATTAATTTCAGGGACATAGTTTCTAAAGTTACTGAGTTTAGGGCAGTCAATTTTAAAAACTTACCAAGAAATATTTTTTATCTCATTGTTGTCTCATACCTAAGGAAAAGCCTCTTTATAAAAATTCTGATAACTTTCAAATGCTAAGAGCATTTAACACCACTATTCCCCAGAAAGGTTGTCTTTTAAGTAGACCTCTTCAGGTTCTAAACATAGGTCATACAGGTTAGCATGATGTTTCATTTTTCAGCTACTCTAAGCAGGTTGGATAAATGATGCTTTATTGACTTTAAAAATTTCTTAAATGTCAATGAGACAGGCAACACAGCTGCTAAAAATGTATGGGATTTTAGAAAGGACTGTTGAATTAAATCAGCTTTTATACCGTAAGAACATGTTAAAATAAAAGTCAATAAATGTGTTGCATTGGGGAAGTGATTTTTCTCTCGTTTCAACAGAATTTGCAGGAGATTCTTCTTAGCAGACTTATAATTGACACAAAATCAGAAGAGCCCAGGACTGCCCACTTGAATGATCTGGTTTTGCTGGACCATAACTGAGTTCTGCCTACACTCAGATTCCATCTTGACTCTTCTCATCCCTTTTCTCTGCTTTATTTACTGCAATACAGGAGAAAGCCTCCAGGAGGCCAACATCAGTGGAGGCTGCAGATATTGGGGATGCTGAAATGAATTCACTAGTCATGGAGGCACCATGCTTGCCAAACTTAATACTCATTTTCCACTTCCCATCAGTAATCCTTGGGACAAACAATGGTGAGTGGAAGTCATCAATAAGATCTACCTAATGACTGTGCCAAATACCCTGTAGCCTACCTCCATGTTTCCTGCCAACTTGTCCTAACCTCCAAGTCATACTTTACTCATATTAACAGTCTTCAACAGGATGGTCAAACCCAGAAGGAGGTCTGAGCCACCCTCTACTACATGCACTGCATCCAAACATAGCAGACCTCCTTCCCCTTCCTGTCCACCTCGACTCCTCTCAAGACATTTTCTGCATTTCCCTTTCCCAGTGGCTATTGGTGGTTATTCTGATTAGCAAATCACTTCATGAACCCTGTGGGCTCTTACCCACACTGAGGTTACAATAAAGTCTTTAAGACCCAATGCTACATGTTCCTGTAACATCACTGTCAGTGCTTGTTAACTCTCTGACCTTGTCTGGTGCATTAACATTACTGGTTCCTGCATTAACACTCTTTTCCAGGTTTCTACACCTCTATAATGACGTTTCCCCAGGTTTATCTCTATCAGCACTAAGAACTCGATTCTACAGCTAAGAGTGAGCTGAAAGGAAAGAAAGATGTTCATCCCTCTATTCATTGGATGGTTTCTCATTGATCTACTGGGAACTGAACCATCGGAGCAGCTAGAGTAGCTCTTAGCCAAACACATCATCTGGTCAGAGGCCAGAAACATCCAGGATTAGCTTGACCAGCACATGGCTTTCACCATGGACAGTCTTGTGTCCCTCCAGCAATGGATCACCTCCATAGTGGGAGTTTGTTGTCCAAAACCAGAGTTCTGGACTTAATGACTCCTGAATAGGGAAGAACTTACATTATGTTAGGAGAGGAATGCTGTTTCTCTGTCAATGAATTTGGGCATTTGGAACAAAACATGCTCAAAGATCTCCAGCAAGATTTCCAGGCATACTTTGTGCCCAAACCACTACCCCGTGGTACTGAAACTCTGGTAGTTTGGCATCTCTACCTCCTTGGCCCAATACTAACCACTAGAGCCCTATTCTTCCTGGCAGCCTGCTTCATCCAGTTGCTAAAACAGCAGAAAAGTAACATTGCAGAAATTACTACCAATCAGGTTCTGGTTCATTATCAAACAGTTCCCAACATAAAGGCTGATGACTATGATCATACGTCCCCTATGAAAAACAAAAAGGGGAAACGTGGGGCCAAAAAGCCATGAGATGAGGGGACCCAATCTAGATCAAGACTAGATGTGTCCAAACTCTGAAAATTTAGTCCTGGTACTGGGAGGAGTTAGGACTGTTCCCTCCTTGTCCTGAATCTGCATGCCCTGGTGCACATAGCCTGTTTGACCCTCCCTGACTACACCTCTACCACCCTTAAGGTATTCACATAGATTGCAGGTCAAAATACAGGTTTAGCTTCCTCTCTTAAGAATATGTCCAGCAAGTACTTGGGATTCCTCTTCATGCATGAAGTATTCCCAGCACCTCAGTACCAAGCAATAATGTGCACTCACTCTGAAACACCCTACCCCCCACTCACTCCCCAAGCTTTATCTAGCCCTTGTTACACTCAGTAAAGGAGAGGTTTAACTGAAAACAGAGTCAGAGAAGGCTTTTTCTCCCCCATCAATCAAGCCAGAAGAGATCCTGCAAACCCCACTGACGTGTATAAGTTTCTTTCCTTTTGCCTGGTGCACAATAGTGCCTGGGTACCCTGAGGGCATAAGTGCCACTGGGTCTGTGTAGTAACTGAAACTAGGAAAGTCCTCACTGTCCCTCTTTGGACAGTGTCCTATGCAATGTTATATTTTTCCACTCTGTGAATGTGCTGGGGATGTAGTGGGAACTAAACAGAGGGTCTTGTTTATTCTAGTTAAATGTCTCAATACAGAACTACATCCTCAAACAAGAACTCCTCTTCTTTCTTTTCTTCCTTTCTTCCTTCCTTTCTTCCTTCCTTCCTTCCTTTCTTCCTTCCTTCCTTCCTTCCTTCCTTCCTTCCTTCCTTTCATTTTTTTCTTTCTTGCTTCCTTTCTCTGTTCTTTCTTTTACTTTTTTTTGTAAATACTATTTTTTTTAGATAAATTTCTATATTTCTATCAAAGTAGACCACTAGGATATCAGTGAGAGTAATCCCGAAATGTTAGAAAAATGGCCTTTACGAATGTTTTGTCCTTAAGTTCATAAAAAAAATGTAATGTAATGTATGTTTTTAACTAATTTGTTAAATGCAATAAAAATGCAGCAATGCCTTAGTATTCCATTCCTGCTCTCCATTAAGAAGACTGAAGTATTAGCAAAGCTTCCTCCTCTAGGACATGGGAGCAAATACAGAGACCCACAGGCAGTGAGGGACCTTAGAACACTCTGCCCTAAATAGGAGGTTTCTACCAAGTCCCTTTCCTAAGGGCTCAGAGAATCCTGTATAAAAGGAGACAGATAGAGTATAAAAGCAAGAGAATAGAGGACATCAAAAAAACTAGTCTAAAACTTTAATTTTTTTTTAAAAAAAACTATTTTTAATGATGGTTCCTAAGTGTTCTAACCTCCCTTTAGCCAAGCACCCACCAGAAATGGTGGAAAAGAAAGGATAGGGTAGCGAGGAAGGAAGTGGTTCTGTATAGAAAGGTTCTTTGGAACAACTCCTGTCTGTGTTGTCTGGAAATCAGTTGAGTTCAAGGGTTAGCAGCAGCAGTGTCATGACCTAGTAGGAACACAGAGGCCTCAGCAGGAGGGACCAGGGGGAGCAGGAGCTCTCTTAGGGAAGATCAGGGAAGACATGAAACTTCACAGCTAGCTCTATAAGCAAGCCTAGCTCTGCCCCCTCATTGTCCATCCCGTTCTATTTATACTCCTCCACACATCACATGTCTTCCATGGGCCCCCAGAAGCTGCAAAAAAAAGCTGCAGCATATCACCAGAAGGTTTTTGCTGCATTTCTCTTGATGGAGTCGTGACAAATACAGTTCAACTATGCAGTGTAAGGCAGATCAGTACATGCATGTCATTAGCCAAGAATCCTTCATGATTTGTCTTTTCAACTGCTGGCTTTAGCAAGCATCCTTTCTCCTGTGTCCACTTCAGGAAAACACTCCCTCAAGGATTTGCCCCAGGAAAACACTTTCCAACACAATTGACTTTCCAAAGAATCCTTAAGTTTCCACTTAACTAGTCCCTCAAAATCAACATGATTAAGGCTTATAAATTCACAGAGATGGAAGCAGCTTGTCCAGGATCTTTACAGATCTACATTAGGCCCTTAGTCCGTGTATTAAGGCTTCCAACTTAGCAATTTGTGGAATTCCAGAGTGTGTCTTATGCCTTCTATTAGGTTGTTTTGTTTTTTGTTTTCTTTTGTTTTTTTTGTTTGTTTTTGTTTTTGTTTTCTTTTGCTCTGTTTGCTTGTTGCGCCTAATTCCTAAATGTTAGTTTTATTCAGATCCCTTAGAAAACTGTTTGCTAATGAGAGATAGAAAAAGGTGGATCTGGAAGGAAGGGGTAGGGAGGTGGGGAATAGCTGGGTGGATCTAGAGAAAATGAAGCTATAAACTGAGTTATACAGTGTGAGGAAAAAATCTATTTTCACTAAAAGAAAAAAAAGACAATAACGGTCAGAGAGCCATTTTCTTTCCTCACATACTTGATTGGGGAAGCCATATTTTAATATTCATTTACACACACACACACACACACACACACTCTAGTCTAAGTTCAATTGAAACACCCATGTACTTTTTAAAATTGGCAGTATTCCCTGAAATACTAAAGAATAGTTATTTAACAGATTAAACTGATTTATGGAGTTATAATAAAATATCAAAAAAATTAAGTTAAAAACAGGAACTAAAATTATTGTCAGAGGAAAACTCAAAAATAAGTGTGCTGATACATTCACATTTCACAAAAACAGCATACTGATGCCAAGAAATGTTCTATTTCTAACTGAGGGGCATCCCATAGCTATGCTTCATTCCAGTCAAATGGTACCCTTGAAGGTAGTTACCTGACTACTACATTTGTAGTAATGCATTTTTCTTCCTACAGTTACCTTACAAACATAATGGACCCATGAAGTAAAAATACAATGAGGATGCTTTTTCCTCTAAAATACTCATTCTTTAAAACAAAATCATGGTGTGTGTTTGTTTGTATATGTGTGTGTGTGTTTGTGTGTGTGTGTCAAAGCAATAGAAGTGTTATTTTCTCTCATGTTTTATTAAGACTTCCAAGATCTGCATTCATCTAAAGAGATGTACATTAACCCTGCCTAGGATTTGACTTTATCCTTTTATCAAAGGAGGCTATTTTTGCTATAGGCTTAAGGTATACTAACAATCAATATGGCCATAGTTTATGAAGGGAATGTAGCAGTAAGAAAGAAACCCAGCACCTGAAGTTAACCAGATGTTATTTCTGTCAACCATACAAATTCTGATTAATGGCTCACATGGTAAGATTCAGGAGTGGTTATGTAGTTAAAGTAGTTACTCATTTGGTGACCTGAGAAATCCTTCTGTCATTTGTACTTAAATCACGTTTTAAAAAAAAAAAAAAACAACCAACAGACTACTACTCTGGGACAATTAAGACACTAGTTAACATTTTCCATGCAGAAATTTTCTATGCATCAAATTTCTACAACTGTTTACTGAAGTCCATATATTATGAGTGCCATAAGAGAATACTAGGTTCAGGGACTAGCATTGTTTTTCAAGAGACCACTTGTGCTAGCTCTTACTTGTTATCCTAGCACTTATCTGCATACACAGGAAATCCCTGAGTTTGTGTATAGCCTAAGCTACATATTGAGAACTTTTCTTTAAAAAGGAACTGGCAAGAAGCAAGAAAATAAATGATTCAAATATCATTTGTGAGGTATACCCTTTAAGTATTATTTCTTTTTTGTTGTATAATCACTTGGTCTAACAACCCAAAGTGGTAGCCACACCTAACTATTTCAGTCCCTTATTTTATTGACTTGACTTCTCTTAACAACTCATAAAGCTTTATTTGCTGAAAATAACTACCCCTTTTGCTTTCTTCTGGTTCCTACTTGAAATAGGCAGTTACTTTCTTCTAAAACTTCCTTGGATATGTTTTCAGTTCTGTCACTGTTATTGCTCCCAGTAGATAATGACTCTGAATGACAAACCAAAACACTTGGATGATATCTGTCTTTTCCTATTCAAATGACTAAACCCTGGTCCATGATTAAAACAAACAAACAAACAAGCAAACCCAAAAAGGCTTGTTTTCCTTTCACTAGAAATGAGAAGAAAATAGGGTATAGCAGAATACCATTATTATAAGTAATTCATGTATTTCTTTTGATTTTTTTACAGTAAATTGTCATTTTGTAATTGACAGAGACTATCTTTCATTTCTGTATGCACAGCAAATGATAAAGAGTATAAGTATGGAACAATGGGAGAAAGTATATTGGATAAAAGGGGTCAGTACCTCTATTCCTAGGACTCATGAAGAAGAGCCCAATATGCTAAAGTGAAACTGGCTACCTAGGCTAGTTAGAGTTGGCAAGCTATGTTTAGCCAGAAAATCCGACTCAATAAAGGAGTGAAGACGAATTGAGAAGTAGATTTCCAACTTCAGCTACTCCAAGCACACATGCATACATTAATGCTTCCATTCCCACACATCATGCAAACACATATACGTACATACATAGATAAACACACACACAAACACAGAGAAAGAGAGAGAGAGACAGACAGACAGAGACAGAGACAGACACAGAGACAGACAGAGAGAGACAGAGAAAGACAGAGACAGAGACAGAGACAGGGAGAGGGAAGAAACAAAAAATATATAGGAGAATAAATCTGATGGGCCTCTACTCTAAGGTTTAATATTCATAGTAGTAAAAGACTGACCAAGTCTCAGATACCTCAGACTTCACACCAATGTTTTATGCTCCTCTCCCTCCACATGAAAACACTTAAGTTTCTTTTACATTTTAATTATTTAAAAGTGAATTATTAATATCAATAAGTTATCTTAAAAATTACATTGAAATTAGAACTATCAGGACACTTTTAAGCATTACGGACCTATTTTGTGCCAAGTAATATACATGGAGATGGGTATACAGAAGAAAATAGCAATCTTAAAAGTGTGCCACCATTTTATGATGTCAATTTTAGTTGAATGTAAATGAGCAATATAAACAAAAAAAATAAAGCCTTATAAGATGAAAGTGCTCTGGAGAAAAATAAAGCACCAAATGTGCAAAGAAACATGAGTGGGAGAATTCCAAATTGGGCACTCAGGGAACACTTCACTGAAGCAATCGAGATGCAATGTGCCATGTGATCACTGAGTATGAGGACCTCTATGAAGAGAGTAGTAAGGGAAAAGACCCAGGTCAGATATGGACCTCATCTCCAAAGTCAACATAGCACAGGAGCAGGGGACTGAGTTAGATGGACAAGAGCCATGCTATGACCTCAGACAAATAAATGATGAATATCTTATATAACAAGTCTGGTTATTGCAGAGGCTTTGGTATTTACTAAAGGATATAGGAAGGCTGTCTCAGTTCAGGGCCAGAAATGTATTTGGGCAGACAAAACAGATTTGAGGTGACACTAAAAAGCAGAAAAGGCACAAAAGCTACAAATCAAGGTATCTCCAGAGGAGACCACATATGCCACATATTTGATCCTACAGAAGACAAGTTTCATTTTCAAGCCAAAAATCTACTTTTAAATGACTATAAACATAGGGATACATTTAAATAAGAGCATATAACTTCTCCAAAATGAAAATTATAAATGGATAAAGAAATAAATTAGAGAAGAAAAAACACTTTTCCCTGTCAATCAAATAAAAAGATACCCTACATTCATGGATTAGTAGAAACACTACTGTTTGAACGCCCCTGCTACATTGAAATAAGTTGCAGACTCAAAGCAGCTCCTATAGCAATACCAGTGGCAATGTCTCCCTCTCTTCCCATCTTCCTTCTATTACCTTTCCCCCATTCTCTCCCTCTTTTCTTACCTCTCTCACTCCATTCATCCCTACTTCTTTCCTTTAGTTCATATTTTTCTTCCTTTTCCAGTTTCCTTTGCTTTGTGAAATACAAAATTGTTATATAGTCCAGAATTGGTCCAAATCTGTGTCCTTCCTTTCCTACAGGTTCTGGGATTTTCAAGCATGTGCTGTCACATCCAGCATAGTGTCTGTGTCCACAGGGATAGTAGAGTACTTCTGTCAGTGCTCTAGACCCTAAATAGTCAATGTAAGTTGGAGTAAAAATAACAAATATGGAACCATTATAGTCTGTGACTTTAAACTACACTGTCAATTTAGAATTCTTATGTCCCATGGCACTAAGTAGAGGCACAGACTGATCACTGCAAAATAAACTTGTGAATTATAGACTACAGTATTTTTGTTTGTTTCTTTTTTTCTGTTTTTTTTTTGTTTGGTTGGTTTTTTCTTTCTCTCTTTTCTTTTCTTTTCTTTTTTTTTCTTTCTAGACAAGGTAGCCTTGGCTGTCCAGGAACTCAGAAATCCACCTGCGTCTGCCTCCCAAGTCCTGGGATTAAAGGTGTGCCACCACTACCTGGCCTTGTTTGTTTCTTGAAAAGGCAACAACACACTCCCTGAAAAATGGAAATTTTATCAATTCTTGCTGAGAAAATTAGATGTCTATAGGCAAAGGAAAGAAATTGATTTTTATCTGTTTCCACATTAAAAATTTAAGTCAAAATGGTCAGAAGGCCTAAATGTAATATCTGAAACTATGAAGGAAAAAACTAAAAGGAAAGAGGAAAAACTCTTCAAAACATGTGTTTGGGTAAGTAATTTTAAGATATGAATCCCAAAGTATCAGTAACAAAAGCAAATCTATGATGAGGTCAAAACTAAACATAGTACACATGTAGCACACATACAAACATACAGGCTCCCATGCATGTACATATCTTTAAAACAAATCTTAGAAAACATGCTATCATTACCTATACAGCAAAAGAACCAATCAGGAGTGTATATGCAAATCACAGAATGGGGCAAAATGTTTGTAAAGCATTCTTCCATTAGCAAGCATGCAATACAATATAAAAGAACTCAAACATTGCTGCAGCAAAAAAAATTAAATCATCTTAAAAGAACTGAGCAATGATCCTGTAAAAGACTCAATCTAGTAACAGGTAAGTGGAAAAATGTTCAACCTTAGAAGCAACCAGGCAACAGAACTGTGTCCAGCAATCAGCTTACATAATCAGGATGACCAGAACAAAAATAGAGACAAGTAACAGAAAATACTGGTGTAGAATGTTTTTACCCTTTGCTGGCATTAGATTCTAGTGAAACCCTCATGGAAACAGTATACTGGTTTATAATTTTTTTTTTTTTAAAAGGAGGGAGTGGGGAACCGAAGCATTCATGTGATCTAGAATCCTACTAAAGGGGTAAATATCCAAGGAAAGTGAAGGTCAGTATGTTGATGAGTCTCTACGTTCATATTTATTGTCTTATTATTTACAATAACTATGAATGTGATGGAATTAACGTAGGTGTCCACGACAAATGAACCAATAATGAAAATGGCAGGTGGGTTAATAAATATTAATTATCCCCAAACAAGAATGCAATTCAGTCATTTGCAGCACTGTGGATTCAGGACAAAAAAGTCACACCTCATTGTTTGAAGATTCTAAAAGGCTGATATTAACGAACTTTAAACTGAATAGTGGTCATCAGAGCCTGGATATGGTAGGTGAAACAGAAGACAGAAAATGTATGTGGCATATACAGATGACCAGTCAGGTAGAAGAAATCATTTCTAATTCATCACATGACAGCAGAGTAACTGTCACTGAAAACAGCTGAATCTGTATTTCAAAATACTTCGATGAGATGAATTTGGGTGTGTTTAACACAGAGAAATCATAAAAAACTGCATTCACTGACAGAAACCTTGTGCTAAGGTGATAGCAATTCATTGTTTTTTATGCCTTCTAACAAGTGTAATCTCAATAAAAGCAGAGCATTGTGAAAACTTTCTACTAAATGAATTAATCACTGCAAGTGTGGACTCTCTACAGTAGATGTGATTTTAATTTATTTGAAATAAACAGTAAGGATTTGGTATGTCAAACATAAAGTACAGTTTTCTTTAAATTAAATATTTACCTGGAAGTAGTTTTCAAATATTTCACAAAGGTAAACACAAATATTAAAGCATAGACCATTGACTAACACATTCCTAAATTAGTTTCAGGCAGTTCAAATTATTATTTCTCATTAACAAGCCATAACTATTCCCAGTAGATCCACTTTAGCAAACATATTTGAAAGGTAGCCTGAAGTATAACTTATTTTTCCATAATTGGTTGACTTCTTAATTAATGCAATTAATAAAATACATCATACTTTCTCAAACTGCTGAGATCATGGTCAAGGATCTGTTACTTTGTAAAGCAGCCACCACACAGGGAACCTTACTGTAGGACCTTGGGAAATTTGATTCGTGGAAATTTTCTAATTCTTCCGTTTTCAAATAGCATAGAAATTGAAATAAGTGGTTTCTCACAAAATTTTCTTCTATGTTTTAATAAAGAAAGTAAAAGTCATGCACTAAGTTTCTACTCTGGACCAATGCTTAGTTTTATATATTTTATTAAATTTTGGAGTTTCATATCAGCCCAATGAAACATTTGTTACCTCATAGAAATATTATAGCAAGTAATTTATAGAAATAATAAATATTATTATTAAAATCATATTAAGGGCATTAATTTCTCAAAGCTTGAATATTATGCAAATCTATACTTAAATTCCAAAGCAATGCTTGGGATAACACTAATGAAAGGTTCTCAAAAAACTGAAACTTTACTTACATGTATTTAGGGTGAAAAGCTTTCCTTATTGGAAGGTGTCAGAAATTTCTATACTGTGTGACGACTGCTGTGTGGGCACTTTCTAATACTCAGCTGGACACACATGGGGAGAAACAAACAAAATCCTGCAAATTGAACCTCATGCTTTATAGCCATTGTCTTCTTGGGGAGTAAACTTTTAAAATAATATCAGATACTACAGAATGACCTTGTCAAAAGTAGGAGACACATCTGTGACCTGTCACAACTCTCTGAAAGCACCTTGAGCTGCTCTGTAGAGAGACAGCAGCCATGTAAATTGAAAAGAAACTAGGAGAGAAAAACTAGAGTTGTACATCTCTAATAACAGCACTTATAAGTCATAGATGCAGGATCTCAATGAACTATATGATGAGATGTCTATCTTGGAAAAAAATTCAGAAAAGTTTCTGATGACTCACTTTTACCAGAATTATGTTGCGAAGAACTCTAAATACCTTTATATATATATATATATATATATATATATATATATATA
>NW_021620848.1:687333-688579 GCF_004785775.1 Grammomys surdaster | reverse complement strand
TATATATATATATATATATATATATATATATATATATATCCTTATCATTAATTTTCAAGATATACTAGAATTTGTCAACTTAAAGCAAAATAAAAGCTTGTTCTCATCATAAAATGACAAGTTTACAATTTCATACTGACATATAGGCGATAAGGGTAGTCTTCAAATGAATGAATTGGTATGTCATTTCCATGCATGCACACTATCAAACCCTAAATACATCTAGGGCAATGAACTTTCTCTACTAAGGACAGTTACACTGTTGTGAAGAAATATAAATCAATCTATTTTTTAAAATGGAAAGGGGATGGCATCTGAAATGTAAATAAATAAAATATCTAGTAACAAAATAAAAAAAATTTAAAAAGCAGTATATTGGACGATTCATTTACCTTTTCCCATGAATCCTCTCAGCCTTCCTTTCTAGTCCATTTCCCTTCCTTTGCCATCCTCTGACCACAGAAACACTTTCTATCAATATCTCCCAGTGGCTATACTGAACTGAGACATATGCAGTTAATTTTTAGCATCCTTCCTGTCCTTCTTATCTATTTTTCCAGATGTACTCTTAGTTCTGCTTCCAACCACCTGCAGGAGCCACTTTTTCCCCGCCCCATTTCTATTACTTGGGAATGCTACTCTTGTTGTGAACCCAGGGTACTCTTAGCTGTTTTATTCTCGTCACTCCAGACTTACTGTTAGTTTTGAGTCACCTGCTGTCAGGATACCCATCCCCACCCCACCTCTATTCCCTTGGAACTACAGCTATTGGAGCACAACAGAAACCTTCTAGTGATTTTTCATGACCTGTCTCAATCTCTGTGTATAGAACTTTCGATTTCTTTATGCCAACCACTAATGGACACAAATAGATTCTATCAGGGATTCCCCAGTGGCCACACTGGTTTGTGCATTTGGATGGATGAACTTCACTACACTTCTGGTCCTCCATTCTGCTCATACAGAATTATTCTTAGTCCTGTAGCAGCCTGTTTGCAGGAGTTCCGCTTCCAGCCCTACCTCTACTCCTTGGGGAATTCTTTTTCTTGGTGTGGATCTTCAGTCCGTCTAGCTCTTTCTCAGTGCTCCTGTTAGCCTTCCTGTTTAGCTCATCTTTATTCTTTTGTGCCATACACTGTCCTATATAAGTACTCTTTATAAGAAACTTCACAGTTATCATTTTTGTCCAGAATCCTTAAAGAGAGAGAGAGAGAGAGAGAGAGAGAGAGAGAGAGAGAGAGAGAGA
>NW_021620848.1:656743-687323 GCF_004785775.1 Grammomys surdaster | reverse complement strand
AGAGAGAGAGAGAGAGAGAGAGAGAGAGAGAGAGAGAGAGAGAGAGAGAGAGAAAAGAAGAAGAAGAAGAAGAAGAAGAAGAAGAAGAAGAAGAAGAAGAAGAAGAAGAAGAAGAAGAGAAGAAGAAGGAGGAGTTGGAAAAGAAGAGGAGGAGGAGGAAGAGGAGGAGGAAAAGGAGGAGAAGGAAAAGAAAGAGGAGGACGAGGAGGAAAAAGAAGAGAAGGAAAAGGAGGAGGGGGAGGAGGAGGAGGAGGAAAAGAAGAGGAGGAGGAAGAGGAGGAGGAAAAGTAAGAGGAGGAGGAAAAAGAAGAGGAGGAGGAGGAAAAAGAAGAGGAAGAGGAAAAGGAGGAAGAGGAGGAGGAAAAAGAAGAGGAGGAGGATAAAGAAGAGGAAGAGGAAAAGGAGGAGGAGGAAGAGGAAAAAGAAGAGGAGGAGGAGGAGGAGGAAATGGAGGAGGACGAGGAAGAGGTGGAGGAGGAGGAAGAGGTGGAGGAGGAGGAAGAGGTGGAGGAGGAGGAGAAAGAGGAGGAGGAAAAGGAAGAGGAGGAGGAGGAGGAGGAAGAGGAGGAGGAGGAGGAGAAAGAGGAGGAAGGGGAGGAAGAGGAGGAGGAAGAGAAAGAGGAGGAAGACTCAGAGACTCACTAAAGAGCCCAGTATAAAATAAAACTGGAAATGAGAAATTAGGGGGTGGACATCACAGGTAAGTAAGCCTCACCAACACAATACAAAACATGGATGAAAGAGATGGAAGAAATGGTAGTTCTATCAAAGACAATGTTAAATCTATAATAAAAATGAGATATGAGGAAAACACCAGATATAGAGGAATGTAGAAGAAATATTTCAGTTGAAAGGTACAAAGCTTATAGAACACAAAATAGGAAAGTACAGAAAAATTCTCAATACATAATAAATAAAATCTGAAAATACTGAAGAAAGAAAGAATACAAACCCATCAAGGAAAAAAGACCCAGTCATATAGGAAGACAGGTTCATTATGATAACACCCAACTTTTCAATTGAATCAGGGTCTGGATGGATGTTTTACAAACTCCTAGAGACCACAGATGCAAGTCCAGGCTTCTTTACCCAATCATAATTGATGTAGATATTCCATAATAAAAATTAATTTAATCCATTTTTATCTCCCAACCAAGCTCTACAGAAGTTGTTAGATTAAAAATATCAATCTGAAATGGTTAGCTACACCCAAAAAGTTATAGAAATATATAATCCCAAAATAGTAAATAAAATGTAATAAAAAACCCACACTGTAAAAATAAAACAAAAATCAATAAACACTTCAAAGTAATAAGTCTGTATATTAATGGTTTTAATTCACCAATATAAAGAACAGACTGACATATTGGATTATAAGAGAGGATATACTTCTTGTCTGTATCCAGGAAACACACCTCACATCAAGATAGACATCACTTCTCCAGGTAAAAAGATTAAAAATAATTTACAATATTACATAATTAATAATAATTATGTAATTATGTAATTAATAATATTACAAGCAAATGCAGGCAAGAAGCCAACATGTGTGGCTATTTTAACATTAGATAAAATAGACTTCAAACTAAAATAAATAAAATGAGATATAGAAGAACACTAAATACTCAATAAAAGAAAAATCCATCAAGTGATATTGCAATTCTAAGCATCTATGCACCAAGCATAAAGTCATACAAGTTTATAAAAGTAACATTACTACAGCTAAAACTACATACTGACCCTCATATAGTGATAGTAGCTGACCAAAATATACCCATTCTCATCAAAGACAGGTCTTTCAGCTCAAAACTAAACAGAGAAATACTGGAGCTAAATAAGACCATAAATCAAATGAACCTAAGAGACAGCTACAGAAAATTCTGCACAAATACAGCAGAATGCACTTTCTTCTCGGCAGGTAATGAAATTTTTTACATAATTGCCCACATACTAAGATACAGAGCAAATTATAACTGTAAGAAATTTAAATAACACCCTGCTTCCTATCTGACCACCATGAGTTAAGGCTGTATAGTGACAACAATATAAATGGTAGAAAGCATACAAACTATTGGAAGCTGTACAATTGAGTACAAAATGAAAATTGGGTTGAAACAGGAAGTTGTAAGGGAACTACAATATTTTTAGAATTGAATGAAGCTGAAAATACAATATACCAAAACATGGGCAATGCAAAGGCAGTTCTATGACGAAGAGTTACCTACTATATGCCTACACTGAGTAACTAGAGTAATCTCACAGTAAACTTATTGACATACTTGAAAACTGTAGAACAACATGAAGAAATAATACCCAGAAAATTTAGACAGGAGAAAAAATAATCAGAGTTGGAACTGAATTCAATGAAGTAGAAATAAGTAAAACTAAAATTAATGATCAAATAAAAATGAATCAATGAAATTAATAGTTGGTTCTTTGAGAAAATCAATAAAATTGAGAAGTTCTTCATTAAGTTAACCAATAAACATTGAGATAAGAACCAAATCTAAAATAAATAAGTGATAAAAGGTGAAATTACAGGAGATTTTGAGAAAATTTCAGATAATTTAAAGAATATACTTTAAAAATTTGTATTCCTCCAAATTGTAGAATGTAAAATTTCTTGAAGTATACAATCAAAGTTAAATCAAGATTATAGGAACTATTTTAACATGAAAATAACCAGTAATGAATTGTAAGTAACAATTAAATATGTCCTAAAAAGGTAAAACTATTAAAACAACAACAAAACAAGCAAACAAATAGAAAAACAAAGCACCACATAGATTTAGCACCTAATCCTAACAAACTTTAAAGAAAAATAAACATCAAATAATCCTTAAATTTTCTCTCAATATATATAATCTAAGAAAGTTTATAGACTAATATTCCTTATGAACATATCCAATAACACATAGAAAAGATTATCTAGCATGATCATACTGGTTTTACCTCAGAAAGTCAGGGATTGTTCAACATATGTAAATCATTAAACAAAATTCACCACATAGACAGGATTAAAGACAAAAAACACACCATCATCTCATTTAATGAAGAAAAGATCTTTTACAAATCCAACATCATTTCATGATAGTTTTGGAGAAGCTAGTGATACAGGAACAAACCTCAACATAAAAAGAGTAACATAAAAAAACTCAAGCCCAAAATGACCATCAACCTAAACTGAGAGAAACTCAACCCATTTCCACTAAAATTAGGACAAGGTTGTCCACAGTCTCCATGCCTATTGAATATAGAACATGAATTCACAGCTAGAACAATAAAACAAATGAAGAGATGCAGGAGATAGAAATTGCAAAGGAAGAAATTGAAGAATCTTTATTTGCATATAATATGATTTTACACATAAAAGACCTTGAAAGGTCTACAAGGACACATTTATAGGTGATAGGCTTTCAGCAATGTAGCAAGATATAAAAAAAAACATGAAAATAGATATTCTTTCTATATACACATGACAAACAAACTGATAAATAAACTAGGGAAACAATGCCTGTAAGGATTCTTTAATCCAGCAACAATGCTGCTCTGGCAAGTCCTCACATCTAAAGCTATGAATGCAGATACACCCTGGATTACAGTATGATCTGGCTGGGATACAGTCTCAGTACACACCTTTAGTCCCTAACAATGAAGGTAAGGTTAGTTTGTAGAGGAAGCACCCATATTTGAAAGTGAGTGGAAGACGACAGCATGATGAATCAAGGAAAGATCTAATAGAATGAGTTAGCGATAGGATACTCCCAACTCACATAGGGTCAGCATAGGAAAGGAGGCTTCTTTTTTTTTTATTATATTTAATTGATATTGCTAGTTTTAATTTTTTTCAATAAAGGTCATTTTCTAGTAGTTTTTGATATTTTTATAATTTATTTTTTCTCAAATTCTAATTCATTCACACAGGGGTTATAAACACAGAAAGGCAGGATGTGGGGAAGGGAATGACACTGGAGTGTGGGTGATCAGGAGGAATACAGATATCATCAGAACCGGTTATTGGCTGGGTGAAGGTTCAGGGGATAAGTCACTATGATTCTGCCTATGACTCGCTTGTCCTTATCTAAGTTGGTATTGTCTGCCCAGGCTACCTATTTACAAGGTCTATGACTACTCAGGCTTATAAATTTCCACAAAAGCTGCCTGTTGACATTAGCTTATAGCCATCTGTTTCGATGTTTTTCCACTGAGACCCAAGACTTGGTGTTAGTATACATGTATGACAGGCCTATTGCTGATTTTAGGCCTATGGCTGATTTTAGGCCTTCAGTGGGTAAGCAGGGCTGCCCCTGACATCTCCTCCCTTTTCTAAGTATAGAAGGGCTGTGGCAATTCTAAACTTGCGAAGGCGAGGATAGAGGCCTGACCTCCAGTATTTGAAGGGGACCTTGTAATGGCTCCAGTTCCCCTGTCGTTGTCCAGTGAGGCATGAGGGCCATACCCGTCCCGAGGCTTCTTAAGAGCAGCAAGAGATAGAAAAATGTGTGCTGTGTGGTCTATGGTGTGTGGTGAGGCTATTGTGAAAGGCGTTTGTAAATGTCACTCTCAATAATCTACATAATCAATGCAATAGCCATCTCATTTCCAGTACAATTCATGTGATGCATGGTGGGTGACATGTGGTGTGTGGTGTGTGGCATGTGGTGTGTGATATATAGTGTATGATGTATAGTGTGTGTATATGGCAGTTTTACCAGGACAGTTTTACAAAGCTACATTGCAGACAAAACTAGCTAGACACAAGTGAAAACAGAACAAGACAGAGAATGAGAAGGAGCCAGAAGATTAGACCATACTGTGAAAGTTAGTATGAGGTCAAACAGAACAGTTCAGTCAGAAGCTGAGGAAGCTAGATTGAATCAGTTAGTTTGAAAGACTAGATTGTAAATAGGCTAGATGCTTCCAGGCCTAAGCCTAGGCTAGTTAGAACAGAAAAAGAAATCCTCTGGGCTCAGCACTTGTGATGTGTTCACACAGCCTGGGTATGTCTCTCACCTCATCCCATTGTCTGAAGACATAAAAGTGACATTTACAAATGCCTTTCATAGTATTCTCAAAAATATATTAGGATGACTATAACTAAATAACTGAGAAATGTATACAACAAAACTTTAGGACAATAAAAATAAAGTTGAAAAAGAAAGAAGATGGGAAGATAACCCATTTTCATGGGTTGGTAGGATTAATATGGTAAAAAGGGCCATCTTACACAAAACAATCTATAGATTCAATGCAGTAGACATTAAGTTTCCCACACAATTCATTAAGGAAAGTGAATAATGAAAACTTCACCTTCATGTGTAATTAAAAGTAATTCATGATAACCAACACCATCATAAATAATAAAAGAAATTCTAGAGGTATCACCATTCCAGGTTTTAAGTTGTTATTACAGAATTTGGTAGTAAGAACAGCACAAAATTGGCACAAAAACAGTACGTAGATGAATGGAAGCAAATTGATATTGAAACCTGATTTTGACAAAGAAGCAAAAAATACACACTAGAGAAAAGGTACATCTTCAATAAATGACATCAACATACTAATGACGCATGTAGAAGAATGAACAGAGATCCATATATCACCTTGAACAAAACTCAACTCTAAATGGATTAAGGATCTCAATAGAAGGCCAGATACAGTAAATCAGATAGAAAAGAAGGTGGAGACTAGTCTTGAACTCATTGGCACAGAAAAAGATTTTCTAAACAGGACACTGATAATACAGTCATCATTAATTAATTAATTGTTAATTATTAATTAATAAATATGATTTGATGAAGTTAACAATCTTTGTACAGAAAAGGATATCATTATTTATGTAAAGTATAAGCCTCAAAATGGAAGATACTATTTATCAATTATACATTTAATAGAGAATTGATATACAGAATATATAGAGAACTAAAATACAAAACAAAAAACAAACTGAACATTAATGAAAAAACAGCAAAAAAAAATTGGGTTAAAAACGAAACAAAGAATTCCTAAAATATGAAACATGAATGGCTAAGAAACAAAGAAATATTCAACAACCCTCCCAGGGAAATGCAATTAGAATTACTATGTGATTTCAATCTATCTGAATAAGAATGGTCAAGAACCACCAAACAAATGACAGCACATAAAGGGAAGAAGAAAAGGGAACACTGATCTAGTCCTGATGGCAGTGCAAACTTGTATAGCTTCCATGAAAACCAGTGTGGTAGTTCCTGGGGAATCGGGAGGCTAATCGACCTGAAGACCCAACTGTTCCACTCTTCAGTATGTATCTGAAAGCCTCTATAATCTATGACATATATATTTTATCCTCCATGTTCATAGCCCTTGCATTTTCAATGGACAGAAGTGGGAAACAGCCTGGATATCCATCAACTGAAGAATGGAGAATGAAAGTAATATTCATCTGTCATAAAATTAGCAGGTAAATGGGTACCACTAAAAATTATCATCTTGAGTGAGGTAGCCCATACCTCAAAAGACAAATATTGTACATTTTATTTTATATGTGGATGCATAGCTTTGAAGCTTTCTGAATGTTTTACACCAAATCACCACAGAGATTAGGTACCTAAGAAGTACCTGGGGTACTAGAGAGGAAAAGATATCCCACGAAAGGGGAAGTGCATATAAGATTATGGAGAGATAAAAAGGGAAATAGCAGAGAAGTATTGAATGATGGGGTGGGAGAAGAAGGTAAAGAAGGTAATATGGACAAGGATAATTGGTGGTTTGAATATGCTTGGTGTATGGGTAGTGCTACTGCTAGGAGTTGTGGCCTGGTTGGAGGAAGCATGTCACTGTGTAGGTTGGCTTTGAAGACTCCTAGTGCTCAATCTCTGCCCAAGGTAGAAGAGTTAGTCTCCTTCTGGCTACCTCCAGATCAAGATGTAGAGCTCTTAGCTTCTCCAGCACTATTTCTGCCAAGATGCTGCCATGATTCTTGCCATGATGATAATTGACTGAACCTCTGAAACTGTAAACCAGCCCCTATTAAATGCTGTGCTTTATAAGAGATGTTTTATTCCTGGTGTTTCCTCACAGTATTAAAACCCTAACTGAGACAATAACTTACAATAAAGACTGTTTTAAAAAAACATATTGAAATCTACTGCTGTAGAAGCTTCGTAAGATATATGTATTATATGTTGGATTCTAAGCAGAATCACTAAATTATAGGGGAGACAATGCCCCATCAAGATACTTTATGATATTAAGTAAAATCTCCAGTGCCAGAAATTGTTTACGTATTGTTTAAGTCATTGATGAAATGGCTCTCACCACCACCTTCCAAAATATAAAATCACAGGCTATTGTCAAGGCTGATGATAATAAAATGACTCCTAATGAGATACTGCTATACACATAGGTCAGTGCCTTGTTGAACCCACAGCAGTAAAGTTACTTCTTATATTAGGTTTGAATTAACACAAAGATTCACAGTTAAGCAATATACAGAGAGTGGGGGACTTTGGCGAATTCTCTCTTAAATGGGAAGTCTTCATCAATTCACTCACCCAAGCCTCAAGGATCTATGTAAAAGCAGAGGTGGAAAGATTGTAACAGCCAGAGTGGTGGATGAATCCAAGGAAACACTGTCTTTGAGCACAACAACACTGATGCACATATGAACTCACAGAGACTCTGGCAGCATGCACAGGACCTGTGCAGGTTAAAGCCATATGGATTCCCAGCACTGACAAGGGCTAAGGAACACAGAGTTTAACTGCTAAAGAAGAAGATATGGGGAAGTGATACTTGCTTTCAAAAGAAGTACCACTTTTTTTTTCTAATAGGGTGTCACTGGGTATATTAGCCACACTTCAGGGGAAGACCAATGCTCAGGAGTAGTTGACTAATACAAAATGAACCCAATGATATTTGTAAACCATTTTGCTTTGTTTGCCATTTTTTGGTAAGATTGGTTTTGCTCATTTGCTTTAAAATTTTTATTTCTCTGTTCTACTTTATTTATTTTGCTTTTGATTTTCTTGAAAGCAAGGGAGAAAGTAGTTTTGTGGGTAAAGAGATGGAAAAGTTGTGGAAGGTTTAGGTGAGATTGTTATCAAAATATATTGAATGAATTTTTCAGTAAAATAATAAAATAAAATGTGAAATTAAAATACTGCTCTAATGTTCAATATTTCAAATTATTAAAATATATGTATGCATATGTATGCATATATATATATATATATATATATATATATATATATATATGATTTCGAAAACCCCAATCCCCTCAAATGATAAACTTCTCCCCATCCCCATCAATTCTTTCCTCTCTTCTCTTTTTCATTTTTCTTACCTTTTTTTTTTTCTTTAAGTGCAATTCAATCCAGGAGAGGTATTGACAGCCCACTTTGTATGTATTACATTGTGCTCACACAGCAGGAAATAAGTGTCAAATGCAACATTATTCTGGCCTAAGAATTGTCTTTTGTTTCATTTTCAACAAGTGAATTAGTGCTCCATCAGACTGAAGATCTACCACCATCATTATCATGTGTTTTGTCAAATGATCATAAAAAATACTTTCCATGTTTCAGCAGTTTCATTGAATGAAGTGCTTAAATAGGAAACCTGGAAAGAAACATTCAAATCCTATGAAATACTCCTACAATGTGAGCAGTTTCAGTCCCTTTACTCACAAATACAACAGGCTTAGGGAAACCAAATTTGTCACAGTTGAAATTACTATCTTTGAAAGTAATGCATGAAAAAAAACTTTATTTTAAGCATAGTACATTTTGTAATACAGCAAAAATTTTAGTGAAGAGAAAAATTATATTTAGATTGTTTTTATGTTGGAATTCTAACAGAATTTTGGAGAAAGGAATCTTGGTATCTTTATTTTGAAAGTTAATTTTATATTAATGCACAGATATAAGATTATGTGTTTATTTGGTTAGCATACAAAGAAATGGATTTGTTGTGACATTTTCATAATTGACATATATAATGTATACAGAAACCATTCCTTCTCCCATTGATAATATTTCTTTCTGGTTTTATAGAATGTAATTTTATCAATGTTTAAACTTCCATTGCATTTTGTGTTTATGTTTAAGTCTTTTCTTTTACATTAGTCTACACATTTGTAATGTTTATATACATTTACCTCTACAATAACCACCATATTTATTTTCAAGCAATGAAGTTGTTGACAGCTAAACATTTTAATTCCACAAAGAACAATTTCAACATAAAATGTAATTTATTTTAAAAAATATTTTATTTAATATTTATGCATGCATATAATGTGGTTTGATCAAAAATATTTCCTATTATTTCCCTTCTTCATGTGTCCCCCCTCTTTTCCTTTAATACCCACTGAGATATTTTAGTGTTCTATTTCTTGTACACATGGGTCTGGGATCATCTTCTGTAGCCTAGATAGCCTCTCAGATCTGCTTCCCTGAAGAAAACTGTAACTCCGTTCCTCAGTTGCCATCAATTGCCAATAGCTCTTCAGATAGGAGTAAAGGTTTCTGAGCCTCTCCTCCATCCATGCTGGGATTATGGCTGAACTTATCTTTTGCAATTCTTGTGCATGAAGTCTTAAGTTGTGAATTCTAACGTGTAATTACTTTGTCGTGTCTGTCAAATACTGGTTCACAGCAGATATCTTTTCCTCTAACTTTTACAGTCATCCCAGACTATCTTTTATGATGATAGATAATGCTTTGGAATATAAGTCACCCCAATATTTACTAGGTTATACAAATATTATTACTTATCAACTATATAATCTTTTGTAAAAATATTTTATAAAGTTTCAATGGCCATCTGAAGTAAACAAAGTGCTATGAATTATAGTTCTATCAATAAGCTATGAAAGGCTTATTATGTTTGTGCTTCAAAAAATATTTTTAATTTTGTGTATGTGGTTTGTATGGATATGGGCACAGGAGTGCAGTGTCCATGGTGACAGAAGGCGGCATTGGATACTCTGGAACTGGAATCATGGGTGGTTGTGAGATGCCTTATGTGGGAACTGGAACTTGCATCCTCTGAAAGAACAGTACCTATTTCTTAACTAAGAGCAATCTGTCCAGCTAGATCTGGAGATGTGAGTTTATGCTCTTGGCTCCAAACCAGAAACGTGAACGCAAGGCAATCTGTTTTTCAGGCAGAGGTTTGTTTGTTTTGTTTTACTGCTCCTTCTTTTTCCACCTGGATACATCATTGTGAGACTCCTGACAAGAATGTACAGTAAGTCATGACAGTCAGAAAAGTCCTAGATAAGCTCTTCTGAAAGTCTAAGGCATATTCTGGAGTCTACTATTACTGGAACACTGCCATAATAAAAGTTGAAAAATAAGGAAAATAATATGAAATCTTTTACTGGGAACCTTGTAACAGCTTCTAGGTTAATCCATTTGAGTATTTTAAGAGAGTAGCTTCTTCAAGTAAATAGTTGATTTGTATTTAAGCACAAGCAATGCCCTTTATCAGGTTTGAGACATTGACAAGGTATTAACCTAAATGAATCTCTGTCTGTTCACCTACAAAATAGAAAAAATTCAGAGTAAAAGCTTGCAGTATAATTGCTAGGTTTAAATTAAATAATCAATGTGAATGTTAAACTATGCCTTGTTTAGAAGCATCTATAAACCCTATTATAAATCTGATATTTTACAATGAACCATATCTCAGGGATTTAAAGCACCACTCCATTTAAATCCTTGCCTCAGGAAGAATTGTATTTCTTGATGTTTGTGGTTGGGGTGAGGCATAGAAAGTCAATATCTTGAAGCAACAATGTCTCAGCAATTCTAGAAGAGAGGGATTTTTTTCTTTAGTATCCTCTAAAACACTAGCATTTGTTGTTTTAGAAGTAAAACATTAAACATGTACATGTAATTTATCATTTTTTTTGCTATTTCAAATCTTTTCCCAGAATTGTTTCTCAATTTTCTTTAGATGATTGATGTTTTATCTGCATCTATCTTTTAAAGGCTATATTTTTTTAAATGCTATATTTATCTGATATATTTTCTCATCTGATATGATATAAAATTAAAACATAAGTTCTGCATCATGATTTGTGACATATTGAATTTGCACATATCTGCTTAAATGCTATAATATCACCATACAAACCACTTTTCTGCAAGATTAATAGCTCTTTGTAAGTGAAGTAAAGCATAATGCAAACCCATAGTTCATTTATGTATTTATGACTTTTACTTTTTTAACATACAGTTATTTGTCGTTCCTCACAATTATCTTGTTCCAGTTCATGAAGTGGTTTGTTTATCTTTCCCTGGATCCTTGTTCAATACTCTACTATTGGAAATAAATAACAAGAAGTTTAGATTACAAATGTAACTAAAGAGCTGGCAAGCTTACTGCTGTGTTTTACAGGCAGATTATTATTTTTTAATGTTTTCGTTGTATTTCAGATGATACAGTACAATCTCACTCATTTATCCTTTTCTCCATATTCACAATTCATCCTTGCAAACTCCTACAGCCTCCAAAGAAATAAAACACAACACAACAAAATGAAACAAAACAAAAAGAACATCTCACTATGAACGCTGTTGTATGTCACACAATATCCCTTTTTGTTCAAAAAACTTCACTTGAAATTGCCGTGTGTCATTGGTCTGGTTAAAGCCTTCTGGATTCTGTCATACTTTTCAATACTGCACAGTAGAACTGGCACCTGGTGGTGAGGAGAAAAGTGAGCCAGCCCCAAAGGCATGAAAACAAGAGAGCTGCTCCTGCCCCTTGCCTTCTAGGGAACTGTGAAAGAGCTGTTCTTGATGGCTTGGGTGTCACAAAGCATATCCGGCCCTTTGTTGCCTGCTATAGACAGTAGTGCTGGCTGTACCCCTCATCTTGGAAAAGCAGGATAACTGGCCCTGGTGATGTCTGGCAGACCAACTCAGCTACCACCAGCCCAAGACAAATTATTTAATGTGACATGAGAATGTTTTATTTTTTTATAATGCAAAAGCAAATGTTTCATTTAAAAACAATTTTAAAATTATAATAAAATTACAGTCCTTCTCCCCTTTCTTTTCTTCCCTCTAACCTGTCCCTTGCAAACCTCTTGTGCATTCTCTCTCTCTCTCTCTCTCTCTCTCTCTCTCATTTTATTAATTGTTGTCATATTAAATATATTTCAAAATGTATACATATAACCTGACAAACCTATATAATTTTCATATACAATGTTGTTACTTGTATATGGGGATATATATATATATATATGTATACACATATATATATGTATATATATATATATATATATATGTGTGTGTGTGTGTGTGTGTGTTATTTCAGGGATGACAACTTGATATTGGAAAATGAGCCCAAGGGTTCTTCATTGGGTATGCTTGTTTCTTCCACTCTTTGCATTTCTTGGTTGCCTGAAGTCCTTTGTCTAGGGTGGAAAAAGCAGTGAATTTTCCCCTTTTAACATTAGCATATTTATTTTTCTTGTCCTCAGTTCTTGTTTTGGCAGTCATAGCCTCTCTGACATTTCTAGAAGACAGTCTGACAGATAACATCCTGTTCTCCAGCTCTTACCATCTCCCCATCCCTTCTATAGTTCTTTTGATCATCAGCAATACGTGGAGGAGTTGTGTTGGATATGTGTCAAGTGGGTCTAGCGGCTACCCCATCACATATCATCTGCATTTTGATCAGTTTTGCTATTCTCTAATGATCTCATTCTGCTGCAAGGAGATATCTTTTATGATGGTTGAGGCATATACCTATCTGAAGATATAAGTATACATGATTATAATGTAGTTAGGGATTGTGCTGGTTTAATAAAGTTCCCGTTGTAGGTACTCCTCCACAATCTATGACGTCACTAGCCTTTGGTAGTTGACCATACTTCCAGTACTAGGCATAAGTTCTCTCTTGCTGAATGAGTCTTATATCCGATCAGACAACTGTTGGTCTCTGACTTATTTGCCTGTTTGGGACCTATTTCCTCCCATTGGGTTGGCTTGCTCATATGAGGGGATCTGCCTAAACTTATTATAACATAATATGGCATGGTTGGGGGATATCTCTGGGAGCTCTCCTATTTTCTGAAAGGCAATGGACAAGGAGTGGACCTGAGGGGAGAGTTAAGGTAGCAGGGGAGTACTGGTGTGAGAAAAAGGAGGGGAAACGGTGGTTGGGTGTAAAATATGACAGAAGAATAAGTTAGAAAAATAGACACTGAAATTTTTGATGATTTCTTTAATTAATAATGATAATGAATATTTTATAGACATACCTTGTTTGTTTTGTTTACTTTTGAGAATACTGTGTGTTCAGTTCCCTTCCCCACTTTTTGAATAGGTAACTGTTTTTAGGTCTTTACATATTCTTGTAGCTTTCTTCTTCAATAAATTACTGGTTTTTTAAATATAATGATTTTTGGGTTTCATGACATTCTACCTGTCAATTTTTTGTGCTAAATTCCTCATACAAATGGATTTATATTCGGAGAGTCTTTTTCTACACGTACGTTTAGAATCTTGCTAACTATGATTTCTTCCAATAATGTCAATGTTTGGGGTTCACATTTAAGTCTTTGATACATATGGAGTTAGCTTTTGTAAATGCTGATAGATATAGATTTAATTTAAATTTTCTACATGTGTACATCTAATTTTCCCAACTTCAACTCTTGAATATGCTATCATTTTTCCCTTTTCTCCAAAGTATGTTTTAGGCATCTCTGTCAAATATTAATTTGGGCATCTCTGTCAAATATTAGAAGACTATATTTATGTATACTTGTGTTTTGGTCTACATGTGTATTTTTATACCAGTACCATATTTTTAATTGCTTTTGATTTTTCAGTAGAATGAGCAAGAGGAGAAATACAAAGAAGGCAAAGTAAAGGGAACCCAAATCAAGTAAAACACTATAGTTACTTTTTTCATTTAATATCTGAATATTTAGGAATGAAAATACAACTTTTTGTAAAATGTAAAATAAAAAAACAAAGTGCATAGCCAAATAGAGTTTAAAATTTGTATTAAATTATAATAGAGATCAGTGATCTCATAGAAGATATGATTTCTTTATACACAGGTTCTATTCTGTATATTTTATTTGATATCATTAAAGTGCCTAAACATGTCTCCTTGCCTACTCCTCTCCTCCTTTCATTATTTCCTCTTTCTCCCAGACAATATCACAGTAGATAAACACAGCTCATTTCAAGATCACCTTTTCCATAACTCTAATTTCATACTTTATAATCTCAGCTGACTTTTCCCTCTTTTTATTTTATCTTTTACATAACTTAAACATGTGTAAAGGACAACTATGTAACTATGTTAATAAGATTGAATGGCTAATGAAAGGCTTGTGTGTGTGTTCATCCTTGTGTTTGCACAGGATAGATAGCAGATAGACAGATGCCTTGGGTGCCATGCTCAGGAACACTGTCCGTTTTGTTTTGAGATGGTCTCTCACCCACCTATAGTCTGAATGGTTAGTGAGCTCCAGGGATCATTTTTTCTCACCTTAGTGCTGGAATTACTTGTGAGCCTACCTAATTAAGCTTTCGATGTGGGTTCTCGGGACCATACGCCTGTCCTCACACTTGTTAAACAATTACTCCACTGACAGAATTATCTCCACTACCCAAAAGGATTGTTTCAAAGAATAGATTAAAACGAACAAATGAACCAAAGTCTAGATAAAGGCTTTCACATTCTGTAAGGCATCTAAATAGTAGGTTTGTGGCATTTATACTTAAGGAAGGGAACTAGTTTTATTTTATTTTATTTTTTTACTACATAAATATTGTTATGGGTGAAAGAGATTGATTTTACAGACAAAATATAAATATAAATATTTTGCAGAATAAAAATATAAAATCAGCAATATCTGTATCCTGGACTACTAATCTTCACTTCCCTCTTTCTGAGCTATCAATTTAGTGACCCAGAAACACCCAAAGATATTTTTTATTATCCTCCCTTAGATGATTTATGCAATAAGGAAAGGACATTGAAAAATCAGGATATTAAATAAATGAAATTAAACACTGGAGGTTAGACCAAAGTATATAGAGAATAAAGAAGCAAAATATCAGCCTTCTTTTTAAGAGTATGGGGAGTCTAAAAACTTCTACAATTTATATTGTTTTGAAAAATTGCTATATTGACCTCTTCAAACCACTAGGATGCTAGCAACACATGTTCTGAGTTTAAAAGTGCCATGGCTCATTTCTTCCTTCCCGTCCCTGAGAAGGTTATGGATGAAGGACAGAGTAGAAGGTCCATCAGTGTACACTGGGGTAGAAATGATTAATTGATGAAGAGAGCAGCTGTATGACTAGTTGTCCAATACTGAAAAAAAATCTAGGAAGGAAGGAAAACACAGAGAGAAGCAAGTCAGTGGACTTGATGTCCATTATTTATGTTGCTGCACCTCTCCTTTTTTATTGCCTCTTCTTTAGTAGCTTGAGTGAATTCTTACAGCAACTATTTACATCTTCCATTGTCCACAGTGCCTCAGTTACACTGCGGTCAGTTTATAGGCAGAACACAGCAGAGAGTGTGACCCTCTTAACATTCTCCCACACAAGAGAGTAGGAGGCATTGGGGAAAATTGTGTTCCTAATGTTTAGGATGTTTCCTTGTCCATATCCACACAGGAATCAAGGAAAGAAATTTAGCATGGCATTGATATGTATGCATAGAGCTACTACTTCTTTCCTGCTGGAGAATCTCTGTCGCATGCCCCCTGAGAATGTTGCTACTGCTCCTCACTCAAGGACTGTCTGCATCATCAGGCCAGAAATTACCTTGGTGAATTCATTCCTTCATAGAATATTCTTCTCCTTTCAGCAACTTACGGTGTCATCTTTTGTGTGGTCTGGCCTGGCCTTTCTCTTTATAGCTTCATGGCTACGTCATGTATTTTGTACAGTGTTGTCAGTATCTATCTTCTCATTGAACTCTTTAATGAGGATTCCTTTTAATTGTGACATGTCTTTACAAAAGAAAACCGGGCTCTTCTGCATATATTGTTTTCTAAAGAAATCATAGTGATCTATTGCCTAATGACAGACTCAAGGGGATAGAAAATTCAAGGAGAGTTTCCAGGAAAGGCCTGACTCCATGAAACCCCAATAGGAGAGAGAATAAATATGAATATGGATAAGAAAGAAAGCCTTCTATCACATGTGATGTATGTTTTTAAACTAAGAAAGAAAGAGAAAGATAAAATTTTTGTTTGTTTGTTTGTTTGTTTTGAGACAGGGTTTCTCTGTGTAGCTCTGGCTGTCCTGGAACTCACTCTGTAGACCACGCTGGCCTCGAACTCAGAAATCCGCTTGTCTCTGCCTTCCAAGTGCTGGGATTAAAGGCGTGCACCACCAGCACCCGGCCAAAAATTGTCATTTTAAAAATAACATTCTGAAGCTAAAAGCTAAATTAATCCAAAAAGATAAGAAAGAATGAGTATAAACCTAAAATAATCATTATGTTCAAACATTTTGTTTTGCATTTAAGAAACCCGAGAATTTAAATAAACACCAATTTTATAAAAAAAAGTGTCTAAAAAAGAATTGTATTATAGCAACAAAAGCAATACCCTTTCAATACCTAAGAATCAAGAAATTTCCTGTATGAAATGAAAGGGAACATATGTCCGCATTTGGGTGAGAAAAGCTGGTTCTTAGTATTTAGAAATGAAATAGGAATTCTATAGACACTTTTTATAAAATTAGATAAAATTATCATAGTCTGGACCTATACATATTTATGAAAATGAATACAGATTTTGACCATATGAAATACGCAATTAAAGTATGAGGAAAAACATGAAAAGATAAAAATTACAATAGCTAATGGTAGAGTGTTTATTTCAATTTTAAACAAAGCTGATTGGCTATTAAAATTGTTAAATTATTAAATTTGGCTAATTTAAAAGTAAATTTATGAAGAAAGCAAAGCTAGAATAAACAGAAATAAAAAATAACTTGAATGTATTTATAACACATTCAACACATAAGAAAAGAATGTTCAAAAACTAAAATCACATCTCAAATCTGCCAAATGGAAATTGTCACATTTCTGAATGGTGTCTTGCCCTCATTCATAATGGGAAAATCATATTTGAATAGTATTTACACTGAATAGGTTAGTAAATATTAAAATAGTTATGTAGAGATTTGACATGAGTGTAAGTACTCACTCATTCACAGTCATTCCTGTATTTTTTGCAGAGTTAATTCCTCAGACGTCTATAAAACAAACCTATTTGGAGATACATACTAAAATACTGAATACATATTATGATTTCTACAGGGGCTTATTTGGAGATACATATTCAAATATTGAATATATGGTTGATTTTTCCCTGTTATAGAAATACTCTATAGCATTCATCTGTGAATTTAGTATGAAGAGATGTTTATGTTAAAAATGACAACTTGAAGTTACAGAATGACAACAGGAGACACTTGGGGAGTAATAACTGTATATTCACTAAAGGAATACAATGCTATTATTAAACTATAAATTAGATGTATTCAATCAGAATGACCTTAATATGGAATATTAATGATGACCCATTTCATTTAACAATTTATAAATAAAAGACCCTATAGAACTATCAACTGTGTCTTCAAATTGCTATCCTTATAAAACTCCCATGTATGTTTTGACTTCCTGTGTTTAGGAGCTCCACAGTTTTTTCTCTTTTGATACTGATGACATTTCAGTTTTGTTTCATTAGAAATTTTTAGATAAATGATAATGACACAATTAGAAGATGATAAATTCAAATTTATTTTTCATGTTGTACATAGTACATTAAAATATTTTGAGTAGATAAAAATTTATAAAAATCTTTTCAAATTTATCAGAGAATATTTTTCACTGAGATAGGATGCTATTTATTTTTAATCTGTTAACAAGCTATATGTAGTTATCTGCATTTCATCCTCACTGATAAAGTTAAATAGCAATGGAATTGGTTTTAAAATTTCAAAGCATAGTACAGGGATATGGCCATTATTAATTTATATATTCATTTGGTGCTATCTCCAAATACAACATTTTCAACTTGTGAAAATGTAATAATGTAATAGTATTAAAATCTATCAGAATATCACTTTAAGAAATATAAGCTGTTATATAAAATTGCATGTATTTTCCACAAGGGTTAAATCTAGGGAATGTTGAATAAATATGGACTTGGAGGAGTCTCTCTCTTTCATGTGTGTGTATAAAAGTACACATATGTGGGCTAGTTCACACAGGTGAGATTGCAGTATTTTTTATGTTATACTGTTGTAATGACAAATAAATGTATTTTGTACTCGAAAATTGCAAAATAGTGAAATATTGAATAATCAATATTCAGTACATATTCTATTTTCTCCTAGCAGTGAATACATTATCAGAAATATATGAACAATAACGTGTCACACATTTTTAAACCTTCTGAAAATATTCAGGAAATTGTATGTGAACTGTTGAAATGTAAAGTACTGTGGGCTTGGCTCAATCAAAAATGAGTCTCTATTGGATAACATAATGATTCCAAGTGTTTCATGAGATGAAACATACGTTCTGACAAGACCTTATGCCACTAACTAATAATGCAGCATGTATTATGACTCCAATTAGTTATATTCATTATTGTTTTAGGTATCATCAGTTTTCACCCTGATTGCGAATGAATGTAAACCTGAATGAGGGGATATTTGAAAGACACTGTAAGAAATATGCAAAGAGCACATGAGATATCAAACTTCAGAGTAGTGACAGAAACACTCTCTCCAGAATCTCTTGCATGATATTTCCAAATTAAGTATTATAAATTATAGCTATAATTATTATGACTACTTGGCTTGTTAACATTATTTTTAAATTACTCATTCATTTTCCAATGCTTTCTAAATTTTTTGTTATAAGTTTCTCTAATTTTAAAATTGTTAAAAACACATATGAAACACATAATATTAGGATTTATTTATTTATTTATTTATTTATTTATTTATTTTGAGACAAAGTCTCTCTATGTAGTCTTGGCTACACTCGCACTCACTCTATAGACCTGGTTGGCCTTGAACTCACAGTTATCTATGTATTCTTTTCATTATTTTCCCTTACTATCGAACTCAGGTAGCTCTCTATCTTATGTTTCTTACAGGAAGCTGTAATTGTCCAGGGACAGTCATCCAATGCCCAAAGTACATTTCAATAATGCTCTCTCATTTTTTTCACAGTACAGAATGGATAGAGGATGCTTTTCTGTGAAGCTTATGGGAAAGCCATTAGGAACATGTCTTCTTCTTGACATGACTGGAAAGCTTTATGTCTGCTGATATGAGCTTTGCATTCCTACAAGGGAATATTTTTCCCCAGCTCCTCAGGCTCTAGTTACTAATCTAAATTATTTCTATTTTTAGAACTTCAAGCTTGGTTATCTATTAGCATACAGATATTTATTATTCAGTCGTTTCTAGAAATGAAATCCGTACTCACACATCCAGTGAGAAGATCTGAATCTTCTACTCTGTCTCAATGATGGCAGCCATTTTGTTCATGTCTCAGAGGCAAAACATACTTTCCTTTGTTCCAGCTGCCACTCATGTCTCCCATGTCTCCCAGCCTTTCTTGCTTTAACGCAGCCTTATCACATTGTTGTATTCTTCTGCTATCATCGTTCATCTATCTCAGCTGAAATACAGCCCCATCGTCCATCCAGAACTCCTGAGATCAGGACTTTGCTATATAGATCATTTTCAAAATTACATTATCATCACCTCTTAATGGAATCTTGTTATGTAAGTTTTCTCTCAGAGGTCTTTGATGTTACTTACATCCCACATGAAACGTCCTATTACCTACTGAGAAGTTACAACTTCAGAAGTTGGCTCTGCTCTCCTACATTTTCTCCTTTGTCTGTCAGCCTCTTTACTGAGTGCTGTTTTCTGACTTTACCATCAAATATATATTCTTCTGAGTCTTCTTTCTCTGCCCTTCCTCCTCTTCCTTCTTTCTTGGCATATCTATAGTTCCACACCACACATCTACTCCCTTTACTATGAATTTCAACTTTATAGTGTCTACCATTATATCCCACTTCTCAGTGTCTTCTATCTTATTGACAGTAAAAGTCTTCATAGCTCAGATTGTTTACTAATTGGAACTTTTTATGCCCTACAGGAGATTTAATAGACCTATATGTAGTTAATAAGTTGATTTGGAAACAGTTTCTAAATAAAATTTGTAATAGAGTCCAAACCATGATTTACCTCAAGAAGCTATATGTCATCATATTGATAATCATCGGGAAAAAATGAAGCAGCACTGGGAGAAACATATTTTAAATCTCTCATGGGCTAGGATAAGTGGTATGAGTTTTTATTTTGAAAGTCTATAAATTATTTCTATTACATATTATTATGCAACTATTATTATGTCTTTTCTAGATGTTAACATTCTTATAAGACAAATAACCATTAACGTGAATAAGTGTCCCATGAAAGAGATCAAATAACTGCTGGATACTCCATACTGAAGTTATTGAAAGGTAGAGCAAATCTCCCTCTAATGCAGGAAGATGCATACAAGGGGGGAGGCAAAATAAGAGGAGAACAAGGTTTCTCTCCAGGAAATGATTAACAAGATAATGGTTTCAATGAACTATCTATATCTTTTAGTAAAGTGATCCGCATAAAATCTAAGTGCTGGGCATTCCTTCAGGAGACTTGCTTCTTTCATTAAGCAGAGGACTGCAAGCCATGATTCCTTTGGCTTCTCATCGGATGCCCAGGTCCTCCCATTCTGCAAGCTCCAGGTTTGCCTCATCCCTTCGTGAAAACCCAAGTGATTAAGATGAAGTAATTACTACATCTGGGGAACTCTGTCATAAGTGCTGAGGTCTCCCATGTTCCCAGAACTTCACCCAGTAGATCTGGTTCCTTACTATCCTTTAGGTCTCAGAGTTGTTGCCTGAAGAATTTTATACCTGGGATAAAGGGATGGCCCTGAGGAGAAGGTTTTGGTGTTAATATTTTAAACAGCGGCACCGGATCTAGCTTGTTCTTAATCAGCTGCCATCTTCCCGACTAGACAAGGCCTGAGGCTACTAGTGGCAGCGTGTTCTCGATGCTGCTCAGTTCAGGGAGGCCAGAAGTACCCGCCCTGGCACCCACAAAACACCAGCGTGGGAGATGGCTCTGCCAATCTTCCAGATTGTCTCTACAAGGCTGGGCGGAGCCCAGACCATCCCGCCATCCACGTGCCATGGCAACCTTGCTCACATTGGACATCATGAGGTGATGTCCTACTCTATCCCATTTTCCTATGTAATAGTTATTTTAGCACTGGCCTGTGGGCTAGATAATGAACACTGTATGAAGGAGAAGGAAAGGTGAACATTACAAAGTTGTGTGTGCATATAACCACACATGCTATTGAATTCTCTACGGAGACCAGGATATAAGAGAGGTACCACTTAGAGAACCAAAAGTGTGGATTCTTGTTTATGAAATAAAAAAGGGGAGAAGCGAAGAGCTTTTAGGGTTGCTTGGCAAGAATCTGACATTGGCCAAGGACAAGGAAATGGGCTGTTTGGCAGGAATCTGACCTTGGCCAAGGACGAGGAAGTGTGCTTCATGCAGGAATCTGACGTTAGGCTAGAACAAAGAAGTAATTTCAGGCAGGAATCTAAAAGGCTAGAACAAGGATGTAGGCTTTAGACATGAAAATGACTTTGGGCTAGGACAGAAAAGTAGGCTCAGATACTTTGGTCATCCTGATAAGCCCTTAGAAATAGTGATTATGGGAGTGATCACATAACTTTGTTTATTGCCTTGCTTGTTCTTTGACTATTTGTGTTTATTGTCTTGCTTATTCCTTGAGTATTTTCAGCTATTGTATTGCTAGTTCCTCAGCCTAGAACTGACCTTAAAACTTGTATGTAATTAAAATGGTATAAAAGTAAAAAGGAGGACAGGGGTGGGATATCGGATTTCTGTGGGGGGGGAATAGGGAAGGGGATGACATCTGAAATGTAAATAAATAAAATACCAATAAAAACAAAAAAGCAAAAAAAAGAAATTAATGGAAATAAATATTTGTTAACATCAAGAATAGAAACATTTATTGAAGAGTAATAGTATACTCTATCTCCACAGTACAACTACCCATAAAATTTATGTCCTTCTATAATCCAAGCTATAAGACAATGAAGAATCTAAAGAATAGTTATCATTCTATATACAATGCCTTGAAAACATGGATTTGTATCCATAAATTAAGTCAATGGAAAAAAAACCCAACAAAAACCAGCACATTTTTGTCATAGGAAGAAATAAATGTAAAAACAGCATATTTTGTCGTATAAGGAAACAATGTAGAATTACCCCTAAGATCACATATACACATACACACATACTCTTTAATAGAATTATCAATAAAACAAAGTTCTCATTAGCTCATTAAGTTGCCTAATTTAATGAATCTTTCTCATAAAACTGGAGTGGTAGGAACTTACTTTGATAGGTTAAAAGCATGCACAGTCATTTTGTTAAGTATATATCATCACCTAATCAGACTAATACTGAAGACAGCAATGGAGATTGGACCTTTGCCTGGTCATATATAAACGCTGAGCGCAAACATGTGTTTCAGTTGCATTACTTTGAATTTCCCCAAATACTTAGGTGCCTAAATTTTCTTCTTCTATTAGTTGCTGTATTGCTTATGGAACACAAGACTAAGAAAAACAGAATAAAGTTGGAAATTTTACTTCAAAACATTACATAGTTCATCACACAAACAAAGAGAAGTTATTTCTTCATTATGTTTTATATTATTCATTATGACAGCATGCAATGTTGGCATGCAATTGAGAATAGACTATGTTAATTTATCCTGACAAATAGAAAACAAAGACAAAAAAAAACCACAGAGCACTACCTAACAAATTCCACCAGAATTGACCACGTCTCTCCTGACATTTTTAGGCTAATTTATTAGTTTCTAAGAATGTATATGTTGAGAGAGTACTGTGAAGAATTTGAAAAGTTAACTGAAGCTATAATAAAGTAGTTAGTAGGCAAAACTTTATGTCCAAAGGTACTTAGCAAGTTGTCATTGTATTGATTCTAAATGTCCCCCACTCACTTTCACTACTATAACTGTTTAAAAGCTGTAAAAGTAGGTCCTAGACTGTCAAACTACCGGAAATAATAGATTACAGAAAAACAGAAATTAGTTGAAAAAAGAAAGTGCCATTTCATCTTGAATCCCACAATCTTTACTGAGAGTTTATTTACCAAAAGGCAAATGATCTTTAATTTCATTTTTTCCCCAGTTTGATATCTATCAAATAAAATTCATTTATTCATAAAATTCAATGTTTCCACTATGTGCTGGGTACTGTGCAGAGTGTAACACTGGATACAAAATGATGAGCAAAGGCACACTAGGTCCAATGGCAAGCTAATTAAGAAAAATGCACCTCTGTGAAAGTGCCTGAAAACTAACCAAGTATACAAATTGTTGTTAATGCCCTGAAGCTGCCAATTGTGGAGGGGAAAGATATATAGATTAAGCCATGAACTTGATTTAGATTTTCAGTAGGCTAGAATTTCTTATCCAAGGTAAATTAAAGAGAATGTGTTCTATAGGAAGATGGAAAGGTTTATGTAAATATATAAATTGAAATAAAATCTAGAAAGCTTTTGTATCTGCTACTCAATTTTATAAATGTTCCCCATCTCAGTGAAAGCAAAGCCCAAATAAAGATATTAACAAAATATACACCTTTTGATTATTTGAAAAGTGAACACAAATATCAAATTACAGTATTTTTTAAATTATGTCAAATAAGAGGTGAAAAAGCCATTTTGAATAATTGTCAACTTCCCTTTTAGTGTATGCTTTCCCCATTGTTATAATTTTAAAGGCTTTGTTAAACTCAGTTTTAAAGCTGCATGCTAAAGGTCTAGGGCACATCAGCCTAATACACTTAGCATTAGAAAATTAGTTTATATGCCAGCCCCAGAGGGGAACAAAGTGCCCCCATCTCTATAGGTTCTCAGAACTGAGGCACATATGTCATTGTTCCTGGAACACTGGCCAGAGACTGTGGCACTTCCTGGACTTAGGAGTCCAACCAGCTTACCAGAATGTCCAAGCCCTTGATAAAATCTGAAGCTGTGCTTCTTACAGTGATGACTTTAAGGATTCTGGGAAGCATCTGCCTGAGTATTGAATGTTAATAGCATAAGAGTTTATGATGTGATGTTGCAAAATATGCATGCTTTGTGGAATGCATACAATAAACTAATTAACACTTATTTTATCTCACATAGTTGTTTTGAAACATATATACAATTTATCAATTGAAAGGACAGTCAAAAGTTATATACATTTATGTACTTTAATTGCACATAGTTTTAATTTGTTAGTTGTATCTTGACAACTCTGAGAAAGGACTATATGCACCTTAAAATATACATAATACATACAATAATTTCACAAGTCTAAAAAGAGGCAATAGTACTATTAGAGTCTAAACTTCAAATTAAGAGACTAAACATTAAGCACTACAGTGGAAATCAGTCAAAAGAGTATATTTATGGAGTATTGTTATAACATTGTTTCATTTTTAAATTTGAAACATAATACAAGCAGAAGCCTTCTCATCTCAACTCTGAGGTGAGCCTTAGACTCTAGCATCATATTACACAAACAAAAAGCAAGAGAACACCACATGGAAACAGCTTTCGAACACATACTAAATCAAATATGGTCCACTGCAAAGCCAAAATGCTATGACTACTGTGGAGTATATAGGCCAATAACACAAATGTGCCTTAATGTTGGCTATCAATAAAAATAACTAATCATGCTGACAAGGTAAATGAGCTCAAATTAAAACAAAAGAAAATCTGTTTACAAAGTTTGACATCAATTCAGTAAACTTAACCAGAAAGCTACAAAGAGAAGGAAGTTTCTTTCCCTAAAAAAGATGAAAAACATATATGACACTGAGGTTTTCACAAACCCCTGGGGAGACATGACATCTAAAGGATTTACTTTTGTTAAACTGAAAACAGCATCTCTATTTATTTTGAAATGCCGTTCACAGGTTCCTGTTCTGAATGCTTGCTCCCAAGCTGGTAGGGCTATCTAGGAGGATTGGGACATTGTAGGAGGTGTGTCCTGGGTCCCAGAAGAAAGCCACTTTAGTGAGACTTTACAGTTATTACCTGATCCTGGCTTCTGCTCTGCTTTCTACCTCCTGTCTCAAGTTGATATGAGTAGCCTTTGCCTTCTAGTTTTGTTCTGAACTGAGCTCCTCCAGACAGGATGCTCACAGAACAGGAAGCCAGCAGCCCAAGCAAAGATTTTTTTTTTTCTATAGCATGTTTTTGTGTTTTTGTGAAGTATTATTCTTAGAGACAAAAAAGATGAAGAAAATTAGAATGAAAAAAGGAAGGAAGGAAAGAAGGGAGGAAAGAAGGAGGGAAGGAAAGAAAGAAAGAAGGAAAGAAGCAAGGAAGGAAGGAAGGAAGGAAGAATATAATGATAGGAAGTTCAGTGTCTGAAAACAAATTTATTTGGAAAAATTTAAACGAAAATTAAGTCTAAAAATTTAACAATTTATTTCCAACATGGTGGCATTGTGGTCTAGAAAAATACTTCTATTTAAACATGTTTTTGCATCTCAGGAAATAACTGGTAAACTATGTAACAATTTTATGAAATTTACATTTGAGTACATAACTTCTTAAAACCAAACAGGATGCTGCCAAATCGGAGTATTCAAGACACATAATAAAGATGTATTCTGAAGGCTCTGCCTTTTTTATTTTGCTTTGTAGGAAGCAAGTAATAAGCCTTTATTCAACAGTGTCAAATTATCTCTGAATTGTTTCTGTTACAAGTTCAAGGAAACAGTAATATGTTTACTTGGGGCAAGTTGAACAAGGGAAGTATTTCTGACAGGACTGAACATTAGATGGGAAGCAGTTCTAACATAGACTGGAAGACATTCGGGTATGCTGGAGGATAGCTGTCTCTACTTGTAGATATAGCTCATAAGAGATACATTTAGGTGAATAAGCCATTTAAGAAGTCAGTACAGTGCCGGGCGGTGGTGGTGAACAACTTTAATCCGAGCACTTGGGAGGCAGAAACAGGCAGATTACTGAGTTCGAGGCCAGCCTGGTCTAAAGAGTGAGTTCCAGGACAGCCAGGGCTATACAGAGAAACCCTGTCTCGAAAAACAAACAAACAAACCAAAAAAAAAAAAAAACAAAAAGAAACAAAAACAAAAAGTCAGTACAGAACCTCAGTGCCAGCTTTCCCATCTGCTGCAGGTGGCAAGGGACAAGAGGTGGAAAGGACAAAGTAGAGGCAGGGAAGCTCTATTGTTCTACCCAGGCCTAGTATAGGGCCCGCTATTTCTAGTGTTGCAGGCAGTGAGGGTTGGACCTAGCTCTGCACAGCCCTTGAGCATCAACATGGCCACAAAAACTAACCTAGACTAGGGACAACCACGTAGCCTTTGGTGGTAATATGAGCCTTGGACATTGACAGAGAACCATGATGCTACATGCCCAGAGATGGCTCTTATCAGCAGCATGGGCTTGGACTTCACAGTGGTCTCAGGTGCCAAGAGTAGGCTATTCATAGCAGACTATTCCTCAGCAACCTCACATCACAATTGCCACCCTTGTTCATAGTGATTAAAACATTTTTCTTCTCTCTCTCCTCTATATCTCCATTCTTGCAGGTCATGAAAGCAGGAGAGCTGACCCTGCCCCTCACCAGATACAGCGCTCTGGAGAGCAGACCCTGCCTCTTGCATAGGCAGCAAGGTAGAATTGGCTCAATCTCTTACTGGCTGCAACATCAGGTAGTCTAGTCAAGGCAGTGATGGTGGCAGTACAGAAGAGCTGGTGACCTGATCAACTCAGCTACCACTCAGACCCAGATCCAGGGCTTTGAGCTTACTGACTCCCTCTGTGAACTGCTGGCGTATACACACACACACACACACACACACACACACACCAAAACAAAACCAAAAAACCTCATTCTATAGGTTCAAAGCTGCAGGCTCTCCATGACACAGACCAACAACAGGATATGCTGGTGAGGACCCAGAATTGATAGTATAGCAGAAGTCAGAAAGGTCTCCAACCAGACCAACAGCTCATTACAATAAACATTTGCAAGAAAAAATATGTAAACAAATGGTATACTGTGGGACATACTTTGACATAATATAGCTTTCACCAGGAGATGTTTTTAGTCTTTCTTTCATTCTTCATTTTATGGTTTTCTTTTGTAGTGAGTGCAAGTGTGCACAGTGGGTATGAGGGAGCAAACAGAAGGGGGCAATTGAGGTGCATGATGGGAAATTCTCAAAGAATCAATAAACAGTTAAAAAGTTAATATAAAAGCATACTAAAATAATTAATATACTTAATAGCAATAAGCATATGTTTAATATAGCTTCAACTGCTGCTTCTTTAATGTTCCCCACAAGTCTTTTCAGAACTGAATGTGCATATGACACAGAAATGCTCTGATCAACCTTGAAGTAGCCATATGACCGGGTAGCACGTTTTATAATTTGTTAGTTTCGGTCCACATTAGGATTTCTACTGTGTCAAGTTCTCCACTCCCAAACCCATGGCCTTCTCTTCCTTCTTCAATGCACCCAAAGGCATAGAGTTCTTTACAGGGTTGGTCTTGTAATTGTCAGAATGTTTCTCCGAGTTGACACTGATAAAAGCAAGTGCTGAAGACTTCATGACACCACAAAGATTCTTCAAGACTCCCTGGATAATCTTAAGAGAATATTCTCCACTTTAGGAATAAACAGTCTCATTGCTGTCACCACTACCATTTTCTCAGTATCTCACATGTTTAGTATGGATTAATCTTGTTTGAAAAATGATAAGGTTTATAATGAAGTTTAAACTCTGATTAATATTTTAACAACTCTAAGAAATTTTGTTCTTGATAATACTGGTTTCCACAGGCAGAGAAAGTTAAGTAGAATTCTCAATGAGCTTGCTATACCTTAAAATAGAACTTTGCTATTTGTATGACTTTTCTATATCTGTCCTTGTTGCTTTTTGAGTGTTCTCAGTTAGTTTGCTTCCAGCCATATACATCATTTTATTTTATCATTTTTATATACATCATTTTATTTTTCAAACCTTGTTCAACTACTATATGTATTATATTTATATGAACAGTTCATGTTTGGATGTGTGAGTGTGTGTGTGTGTGTGTGTGTGTGTGTGTGTGTGTGTATCTGTGCCTGTGTTAAATTGTTGCATTAACCTTTCCTGGGGAAATGTGACCACTGTTTACCCTAGTGGGGCAATGAAGTCACAGACCAAATTAACAAGATCATCTAAGCCTAGCTTGTTGAGTTAGTGCAATTATTGGACTAATTTAAAATATATGTTACTTGTAGAGATATATAGGTAGCCCCCAAAAGGCTGCATTACTGCCAAGTCCCATCCCATCACGGATAGAGGCTCAGAAAATTTGCATCATCAGATGTCACTTTCATTTTTAGCATGTCCCTTCATATGTGCTCTAGCATTCTTGTCTTAGGATTTCTATTTGCTATGGCAAACTAACATGACCACAAAGCATGTTGGGGAAGAAAGTGTTCACCCTACACTTCTACAGCACTGGTGATCATTGAAGGAAGTCAGGACAGGAACTCAGTCAGGGCAGTATTACAGAGACAGTAGCTAATGCAGAGGCCACAGAGGGGTGCTGCTTACTGATATGCTTCCCAAGGCTTGCTCAGTCTACTTTCTTATAGAACACAGCACCTCCAGCCCAAAGATAATACCACCCACAAAGGGGTGGGAATTCCCTTATCAATAACTAATTAAGAATTTCCCTACAGCTAAATATTATGAAGGTATTTTCTAAATTAAGGTTCCTTCCTTTCAAATAACTCTATTTTGTATATCATTTTGATATGAAAATAGCCAGCACAGTCTCCAAAGATAATCTGCAGTAAACATGGGCTAAAGTTCATAATGTCTAGAACCTCAGGTGAGGTTTCATGACCTTACCCTTCCACCTTCTGTTAGTTAGTATTAGCAAATCTTTTACTGGTTCATATACACCTAGCTATCTTATATTGTTCTAAAAACTATATGATAGCAGTGATTTGCAGATCTTATACATTGGGCTAGATTTCTGATATTTGAGTATATTCTGTTTTAAAGATATAGAGAGTACTATTCTAATTTTTACCAACTAAACAAGCAGTAGCCTATGGAAGTACAAATCTTTATAAACATGCAGTATACTTGTCCTTCTCTAGAGTATTTTGTTCTCTGAGGATGTTACTAAAGGAATTAACTAGAGATGTTTTCCTGTTGTATTGCAGAACAATGACCACACATTTACTACATGAAAAACAAAACACCTAAATAAACATAAACTGTCTTTGGAAAATTCTGGAAAGTAGAAAGTCCACAAAACAACTGTTAGAAGTATTTTATTTTAAAACGCTGATATTTGAGTCTTTGGCAATGTCTTAGTGGGTAAGAATACTTGCCATGTAATTGTGATACTGATACTAGGATCTTCAATATAGATGTGAAATTCCAGGCATGACTCTATGTACCTGTGACCCCTGCACTGTGGGGAAAGGTGGAAACAAAAATTGTTTGGACTCCTGGTACTTTCCAACTACCAGTGTATCTCAAAAACCATGAGCTCTGAGTTCATTGAAATACGTAATGCTAAAGAGAAGAAAGAAAAAATGACTTTATTAATTTAAATAACCATCATTCAATAATGAGTAAATTCACACATTGTGCCTTTGATTTCAGTGTCTGTATGATCAGGAATTCAGAGCTGTAATCCTTCTCCTTCAATAGTATAGTTGACCATGAGTCATATGACAATGCCAGAATATTGTATAATAAGAACTCACAATGGGCAGCTACTTTATTACTAACAACTTGCCAGTTAATTTTAATTTTCTTGGTTGCTAGTTAAGGCAAACACTGGCTCATTTATTCTAATTCTAATTTGTAGGCAAAACAGTGCAGCCACCTCTGCATAAACACTGGAGGCCATGCAGCCACAAAGGCATCTCCTGCAGGAGGACCTAATTGAAGACTGCCTAAGAGACCACGGATTTCTGATACAGACAATGCCAGCCAATCAGAAACTACTGTTGAGAAAAGATGCTTTCTTGGGACCACAGGGGCATGGGTGGAGGTTATTAAAGGAGGTTGCTGCAGCATTTCTCACCTACTCCAGGACTCTCTTCATAGATTCTTTGCTACTTCACCCGCAACCCCTAAGGGCAAGTAGGGTTGGGCAGCGGGCGGTCTAGTACACAAATAAATATATATATATATATATATATATATATATATATATATATATATATACATACATATATACGTATATATCTCAGTATTAACAATCAATCTACTGTTCTATTGTCTATCCTCTATATCTGTTATCTATCATCGATCATGTATCATCTATCTACCTATCTAATCTATCTATCTATCTATCTGTCTGTCTGTCTGTCTATCTATCATCT